>NW_026525293.1:0-39632 GCF_943734705.1 Anopheles coustani
GTTTAGAAGGTGCTTAAGTGACTTTAAAGAGAATGAGACGATGCAAAATGAGGTTTAGAAGGTGCTTAAAGTGACTTTAAAGAGAATGAGACGATGCAAAATGAGGTTTAGAAGGTGCTTAAAGTGACTTTAAAGAGAATGAGACGATGCAAAATGAGGTTTAGAAGGTGCTTAAAGTGACTTTAAAGAGAATGAGACGATGCAAAAAGGGTTTAGAAGGTGCTTAAAGTGACTTTAAAGAGAATGAGACGATGCAAAATGAGGTTTAGAAGGTGCTTAAAGTGACTTTAAAGAGAATGAGACGATGCAAAATGAGGTTTAGAAGGTGCTTAAAGTGACTTTAAAGAGAATGAGACGATGCAAAATGAGGTTTAGAAGGTGCTTAAAGTGACTTTAAAGAGAATGAGACGATGCAAAATGAGGTTTAGAAGGTGCTTAAAGTGACTTTAAAGAGAATGAGACGATGCAAAATGAGGTTTAGAAGGTGCTTAAAGTGACTTTAAAGAGAATGAGACGATGCAAAATGAGGTTTAGAAGGTGCTTAAAGTGACTTTAAAGAGAATGAGACGATGCAAAATGAGGTTTAGAAGGTGCTTAAAGTGACTTTAAAGAGAATGAGACGATGCAAAATGAGGTTTAGAAGGTGCTTAAAGTGACTTTAAAGAGAATGAGACGATGCAAAATGAGGTTTAGAAGGTGCTTAAAGTGACTTTAAAGAGAATGAGACGATGCAAAATGAGGTTTAGAAGGTGCTTAAAGTGACTTTAAAGAGAATGAGACGATGCAAAATGAGGTTTAGAAGGTGCTTAAGTGACTTTAAAGAGAATGAGACGATGCAAAATGGTGTTTAGAAGGTGCTTAAGGTGACTTTAAAGAGAATGAGACGATGCAAAATGGTGTTTAGAAGGTGCTTAAGGTGACTTTAAAGAGAATGAGACGATGCAAAATGGTGTTTAGAAGGTGCTTAAGGTGACTTTAAAGAGAATGAGACGATGCAAAATGGTGTTTAGAAGGTGCTTAAAGTGACTTTAAAGAGAATGAGACGATGCAAAATGGTGTTTAGAAGGTGCTTAAGGTGACTTTAAAGAGAATGAGACGATGCAAAATGAGGTTTAGAAGGTGCTTAAAGTGACTTTAAAGAGAATGAGACGATGCAAAATGAGGTTTAGAAGGTGCTTAAAGTGACTTTAAAGAGAATGAGACGATGCAAAATGAGGTTTAGAAGGTGCTTAAAGTGACTTTAAAGAGAATGAGACGATGCAAAATGGTGTTTAGAAGGTGCTTAAGGTGACTTTAAAGAGAATGAGACGATGCAAAATGAGGTTTAGAAGGTGCTTAAAGTGACTTTAAAGAGAATGAGACGATGCAAAATGGTGTTTAGAAGGTGCTTAAGGTGACTTTAAAGAGAATGAGACGATGCAAAATGGTGTTTAGAAGGTGCTTAAGGTGACTTTAAAGAGAATGAGACGATGCAAAATGGTGTTTAGAAGGTGCTTAAGGTGACTTTAAAGAGAATGAGACGATGCAAAATGGTGTTTAGAAGGTGCTTAAGGTGACTTTAAAGAGAATGAGACGATGCAAAATGGTGTTTAGAAGGTGCTTAAAGTGACTTTAAAGAGAATGAGACGATGCAAAATGGTGTTTAGAAGGTGCTTAAGGTGACTTTAAAGAGAATGAGACGATGCAAAATGGTGTTTAGAAGGTGCTTAAAGTGACTTTAAAGAGAATGAGACGATGCAAAATGAGGTTTAGAAGGTGCTTAAAGTGACTTTAAAGAGAATGAGACGATGCAAAATGGTGTTTAGAAGGTGCTTAAGGTGACTTTAAAGAGAATGAGACGATGCAAAATGAGGTTTAGAAGGTGCTTAAAGTGACTTTAAAGAGAATGAGACGATGCAAAATGGTGTTTAGAAGGTGCTTAAGGTGACTTTAAAGAGAATGAGACGATGCAAAATGGTGTTTAGAAGGTGCTTAAGGTGACTTTAAAGAGAATGAGACGATGCAAAATGGTGTTTAGAAGGTGCTTAAGGTGACTTTAAAGAGAATGAGACGATGCAAAATGGTGTTTAGAAGGTGCTTAAGGTGACTTTAAAGAGAATGAGACGATGCAAAATGAGGTTTAGAAGGTGCTTAAAGTGACTTTAAAGAGAATGAGACGATGCAAAATGAGGTTTAGGAGGTGCTTAAAGTGACTTTAAAGAGAATGAGACGATGCAAAATGAGGTTTAGAAGGTGCTTAAAGTGACTTTAAAGAGAATGAGACGATGCAAAATGAGGTTTAGAAGGTGCTTAAAGTGACTTTAAAGAGAATGAGACGATGCAAAATGGTGTTTAGAAGGTGCTTAAGGTGACTTTAAAGAGAATGAGACGATGCAAAATGGTGTTTAGAAGGTGCTTAAGGTGACTTTAAAGAGAATGAGATGATGCAAAATGGTGTTTAGAAGGTGCTTAAGGTGACTTTAAAGAGAATGAGACGATGCAAAATGGTGTTTAGAAGGTGCTTAAAGTGACTTTAAAGAGAATGAGACGATGCAAAATGGTGTTTAGAAGGTGCTTAAGGTGACTTTAAAGAGAATGAGACGATGCAAAATGAGGTTTAGAAGGTGCTTAAAGTGACTTTAAAGAGAATGAGACGATGCAAAATGGTGTTTAGAAGGTGCTTAAAGTGACTTTAAAGAGAATGAGACGATGCAAAATGAGGTTTAGAAGGTGCTTAAAGTGACTTTAAAGAGAATGAGACGATGCAAAATGAGGTTTAGAAGGTGCTTAAAGTGACTTTAAAGAGAATGAGACGATGCAAAATGGTGTTTAGAAGGTGCTTAAGGTGACTTTAAAGAGAATGAGACGATGCAAAATGAGGTTTAGAAGGTGCTTAAAGTGACTTTAAAGAGAATGAAACGATGCAAAATGGTGTTTAGAAGGTGCTTAAGGTGACTTTAAAGAGAATGAGACGATGCAAAATGGTGTTTAGAAGGTGCTTAAGGTGACTTTAAAGAGAATGAGACGATGCAAAATGGTGTTTAGAAGGTGCTTAAGGAGACGATGCAAAATGAGGTTTAGAAGGTGCTTAAAGTGACTTTAAAGAGAATGAGACGATGCAAAATGAGGTTTAGAAGGTGCTTAAAGTGACTTTAAAGAGAATGAGACGATGCAAAATGAGGTTTAGAAGGTGCTTAAAGTGACTTTAAAGAGAATGAGACGATGCAAAATGAGGTTTAGAAGGTGCTTAAAGTGACTTTAAAGAGAATGAGACGATGCAAAATGAGGTTTAGAAGGTGCTTAAAGTGACTTTAAAGAGAATGAGACGATGCAAAATTGTGGTTTAGAAGGTGCTTAAGGTGACTTTAAAGAGAATGAGACGATGCAAAATGGTGTTTAGAAGGTGCTTAAGGTGACTTTAAAGAGAATGAGACGATGCAAAATGGTGTTTAGAAGGTGCTTAAGGTGACTTTAAAGAGAATGAGACGATGCAAAATGGTGTTTAGAAGGTGCTTAAAGTGACTTTAAAGAGAATGAGACGATGCAAAATGGTGTTTAGAAGGTGCTTAAGGTGACTTTAAAGAGAATGAGACGATGCAAAATGAGGTTTAGAAGGTGCTTAAAGTGACTTTAAAGAGAATGAGACGATGCAAAATGGTGTTTAGAAGGTGCTTAAAGTGACTTTAAAGAGAATGAGACGATGCAAAATGAGGTTTAGAAGGTGCTTAAAGTGACTTTAAAGAGAATGAGACGATGCAAAATGAGGTTTAGAAGGTGCTTAAAGTGACTTTAAAGAGAATGAGACGATGCAAAATGAGGTTTAGAAGGTGCTTAAGGTGACTTTAAAGAGAATGAGACGATGCAAAATGAGGTTTAGAAGGTGCTTAAAGTGACTTTAAAGAGAATGAGACGATGCAAAATGGTGTTTAGAAGGTGCTTAAGGTGACTTTAAAGAGAATGAGACGATGCAAAATGGTGTTTAGAAGGTGCTTAAGGTGACTTTAAAGAGAATGAGACGATGCAAAATGAGGTTTAGAAGGTGCTTAAAGTGACTTTAAAGAGAATGAGACGATGCAAAATGGTGTTTAGAAGGTGCTTAAGGTGACTTTAAAGAGAATGAGACGATGCAAAATGAGGTTTAGAAGGTGCTTAAAGTGACTTTAAAGAGAATGAGACGATGCAAAATGGTGTTTAGAAGGTGCTTAAAGTGACTTTAAAGAGAATGAGACGATGCAAAATGAGGTTTAGAAGGTGCTTAAAGTGACTTTAAAGAGAATGAGACAATGCAAAATGAGGTTTAGAAGGTGCTTAAAGTGACTTTAAAGAGAATGAGACGATGCAAAATGAGGTTTAGAAGGTGCTTAAGGTGACTTTAAAGAGAATGAGACGATGCAAAATGAGGTTTAGAAGGTGCTTAAAGTGACTTTAAAGAGAATGAGACGATGCAAAATGGTGTTTAGAAGGTGCTTAAGGTGACTTTAAAGAGAATGAGACGATGCAAAATGAGGTTTAGAAGGTGCTTAAAGTGACTTTAAAGAGAATGAGACGATGCAAAATGGTGTTTAGAAGGTGCTTAAGGTGACTTTAAAGAGAATGAGACGATGCAAAATGGTGTTAGAAGGTGCTTAAGGTGACTTTAAAGAGAATGAGACGATGCAAAATGAGGTTTAGAAGGTGCTTAAGGTGACTTTAAAGAGAATGAGACGATGCAAAATGAGGTTTAGAAGGTGCTTAAAGTGACTTTAAAGATGATGAGACGATGCAAAATGGTGTTTAGAAGGTGCTTAAGGTGACTTTAAAGAGAATGAGACGATGCAAAATGAGGTTTAGAAGGTGCTTAAAGTGACTTTAAAGAGAATGAGACGATGCAAAATGGTGTTTAGAAGGTGCTTAAGGTGACTTTAAAGAGAATGAGACGATGCAAAATGAGGTTTAGAAGGTGCTTAAAGTGACTTTAAAGAGAATGAGACGATGCAAAATGGTGTTTAGAAGGTGCTTAAGGTGACTTTAAAGAGAATGAGACGATGCAAAATGGTGTTTAGAAGGTGCTTAAGGTGACTTTAAAGAGAATGAGACGATGCAAAATGGTGTTTAGAAGGTGCTTAAGGTGACTTTAAAGAGAATGAGACGATGCAAAATGGTGTTTAGAAGGTGCTTAAGGTGACTTTAAAGAGAATGAGACGATGCAAAATGAGGTTTAGAAGGTGCTTAAAGTGACTTTAAAGAGAATGAGACGATGCAAAATGGCGTTTAGAAGGTGCTTAAGGTGACTTTAAAGAGAATGAGACGATGCAAAATGGTGTTTAGAAGGTGCTTAAGGTGACTTTAAAGAGAATGAGACGATGCAAAATGAGGTTTAGAAGGTGCTTAAAGTGACTTTAAAGAGAATGAGACGATGCAAAATGGTGTTTAGAAGGTGCTTAAGGTGACTTTAAAGAGAATGAGACGATGCAAAATGAGGTTTAGAAGGTGCTTAAAGTGACTTTAAAGAGAATGAGACGATGCAAAATGGTGTTTAGAAGGTGCTTAAAGTGACTTTAAAGAGAATGAGACGATGCAAAATGAGGTTTAGAAGGTGCTTAAAGTGACTTTAAAGAGAATGAGACGATGCAAAATGAGGTTTAGAAGGTGCTTAAAGTGACTTTAAAGAGAATGAGACGATGCAAAATGAGGTTTAGAAGGTGCTTAAGGTGACTTTAAAGAGAATGAGACGATGCAAAATGAGGTTTAGAAGGTGCTTAAAGTGACTTTAAAGAGAATGAGACGATGCAAAATGGTGTTTAGAAGGTGCTTAAGGTGACTTTAAAGAGAATGAGACGATGCAAAATGAGGTTTAGAAGGTGCTTAAAGTGACTTTAAAGAGAATGAGACGATGCAAAATGGTGTTTAGAAGGTGCTTAAGGTGACTTTAAAGAGAATGAGACGATGCAAAATGGTGTTTAGAAGGTGCTTAAGGTGACTTTAAAGAGAATGAGACGATGCAAAATGGTGTTTAGAAGGTGCTTAAGGTGACTTTAAAGAGAATGAGACGATGCAAAATGAGGTTTAGAAGGTGCTTAAGGTGACTTTAAAGAGAATGAGACGATGCAAAATGAGGTTTAGAAGGTGCTTAAAGTGACTTTAAAGAGAATGAGACGATGCAAAATGGTGTTTAGAAGGTGCTTAAGGTGACTTTAAAGAGAATGAGACGATGCAAAATGGTGTTTAGAAGGTGCTTAAGGTGACTTTAAAGAGAATGAGACGATGCAAAATGAGGTTTAGAAGGTGCTTAAAGTGACTTTAAAGAGAATGAGACGATGCAAAATGAGGTGCTTAAAGTGACTTTAAAGAGAATGAGACGATGCAAAATGAGGTTTAGAAGGTGCTTAAAGTGACTTTAAAGAGAATGAGACGATGCAAAATGAGGTTTAGAAGGTGCTTAAAGTGACTTTAAAGAGAATGAGACGATGCAAAATGGTGTTTAGAAGGTGCTTAAGGTGACTTTAAAGAGAATGAGACGATGCAAAAATGGTGTTTAGAAAGGTGCTTAAGGTGACTTTAAAGAGAATGAGACGATGCAAAATGGTGTTTAGAAGGTGCTTAAAGTGACTTTAAAGAGAATGAGACGATGCAAAATGAGGTTTAGAAGGTGCTTAAAGTGACTTTAAAGAGAATGAGACGATGCAAAATGAGGTTTAGAAGGTGCTTAAAGTGACTTTAAAGAGAATGAGACGATGCAAAATGTGTTTAGAAGGTGCTTAAAGTGACTTTAAAGAGAATGAGACGATGCAAAATGAGGTTTAGAAGGTGCTTAAAGTGACTTTAAAGAGAATGAGACGATGCAAAATGAGGTTTAGAAGGTGCTTAAAGTGACTTTAAAGAGAATGAGGACGATGCAAAATGAGGTTTAGAAGGTGCTTAAAGTGACTTTAAAGAGAATGAGACGATGCAAAATGAGGTTTAGAAGGTGCTTAAAGTGACTTTAAAGAGAATGAGACGATGCAAAATGAGGTTTAGAAGGTGCTTAAAGTGACTTTAAAGAGAATGAGACGATGCAAAATGAGGTTTAGAAGGTGCTTAAAAGTGACTTTAAAGAGAATGAGACGATGCAAAATGAGGTTTAGAAGGTGCTTTAAAGTGACTTTAAAGAGAATGAGACGATGCAAAATGAGGTTTAGAAGGTGCTTAAAGTGACTTTAAAGAGAATGAGACGATGCAAAATGAGGGTTTAGAAGGTGCTTAAGGTGACTTTAAAGAGAATGAGACGATGCAAAATGGTGTTTAGAAGGTGCTTAAGGTGACTTTAAAGAGAATGAGACGATGCAAAATGGTGTTTAGAAGGTGCTTAAGGTGACTTTAAAGAGAATGAGACGATGCAAAATGGTGTTTAGAAGGTGCTTAAAGTGACTTTAAAGAGAATGAGACGATGCAAAATGGTGTTTAGAAGGTGCTTAAGGTGACTTTAAAGAGAATGAGACGATGCAAAATGAGGTTTAGAAGGTGCTTAAAGTGACTTTAAAGAGAATGAGGACGATGCAAAATGGTGTTTAGAAGGTGCTTAAAGTGACTTTAAAGAGAATGAGACGATGCAAAAATGAGGTTTAGAAGGTGCTTAAAGTGACTTTAAAGAGAATGAGACGATGCAAAATGAGGTTTAGAAGGTGCTTAAAGTGACTTTAAAGAGAATGAGACGATGCAAAATGGTGTTTAGAAGGTGCTTAAGGTGACTTTAAAGAGAATGAGACGATGCAAAATGGTGTTTAGAAGGTGCTTAAGGTGACTTTAAAGAGAATGAGACGATGCAAAATGGTGTTTAGAAGGTGCTTAAGGTGACTTTAAAGAGAATGAGACGATGCAAAATGGTGTTTAGAAGGTGCTTAAGGTGACTTTAAAGAGAATGAGACGATGCAAAATGAGGTTTAGAAGGTGCTTAAAGTGACTTTAAAGAGAATGAGACGATGCAAAATGGTGTTTAGAAGGTGCTTAAGGTGACTTTAAAGAGAATGAGACGATGGCAAAATGAGGTTTAGAAGGTGCTTAAAGTGACTTTAAAGAGAATGAGACGATGCAAAATGGTGTTTAGAAGGTGCTTAAAGTGACTTTAAAGAGAATGAGACGATGCAAAATGGTGTTTAGAAGGTGCTTAAAGTGACTTTAAAGAGAATGAGACGATGCAAAATGAGGTTCAGAAGGTGCTTAAAGTGACTTTAAAGAGAATGAGACGATGCAAAATGAGGTTTAGAAGGTGCTTAAAGTGACTTTAAAGAGAATGAGACGATGCAAAATGGTGTTTAGAAGGTGCTTAAGGTGACTTTAGAGAGAATGAGACGATGCAAAATGAGGTTTAGAAGGTGCTTAAAGTGACTTTAAAGAGAATGAGACGATGCAAAATGGTGTTTAGAAGGTGCTTAAGGTGACTTTAAAGAGAATGAGACGATGCAAAATGGTGTTTAGAAGGTGCTTAAGGTGACTTTAAAGAGAATGAGACGATGCAAAATGGTGTTTAGAAGGTGCTTAAAGTGACTTTAAAGAGAATGAGACGATGCAAAATGGTGTTTAGAAGGTGCTTAAGGTGACTTTAAAGAGAATGAGACGATGCAAAATGAGGTTTAGAAGGTGCTTAAAGTGACTTTAAAGAGAATGAGACGATGCAAAATGGTGTTTAGAAGGTGCTTAAGGTGACTTTAAAGAGAATGAGACGATGCAAAATGAGGTTTAGAAGGTGCTTAAAGTGACTTTAAAGAGAATGAGACGATGCAAAATGGTGTTTAGAAGGTGCTTAAGGTGACTTTAAAGAGAATGAGACGATGCAAAATGAGGTTTAGAAGGTGCTTAAAGTGACTTTAAAGAGAATGAGACGATGCAAAATGGTGTTTAGAAGGTGCTTAAGGTGACTTTAAAGAGAATGAGACGATGCAAAATGGTGTTTAGAAGGTGCTTAAGGTGACTTTAAAGAGAATGAGACGATGCAAAATGGTGTTTAGAAGGTGCTTAAAGTGACTTTAAAGAGAATGAGACGATGCAAAATGGTGTTTAGAAGGTGCTTAAGGTGACTTTAAAGAGAATGAGACGATGCAAAATGAGGTTAAGAAGGTGCTTAAAGTGACTTTAAAGAGAATGAGACGATGCAAAATGGTGTTTAGAAGGTGCTTAAAGTGACTTTAAAGAGAATGAGACGATGCAAAATGAGGTTTAGAAGGTGCTTAAAGTGACTTTAAAGAGAATGAGACGATGCAAAATGAGGTTTAGAAGGTGCTTAAAGTGACTTTAAAGAGAATGAGACGATGCAAAATGAGGTTTAGAAGGTGCTTAAAGTGACTTTAAAGAGAATGAGACGATGCAAAATGAGGTTTAGAAGGTGCTTAAAGTGACTTTAAAGAGAATGAGACGATGCAAAATGGTGTTTAGAAGGTGCTTAAGGTGACTTTAAAGAGAATGAGACGATGCAAAATGGTGTTTAGAAGGTGCTTAAGGTGACTTTAAAGAGAATGAGACGATGCAAAATGAGGTTTAGAAGGTGCTTAAAGTGACTTTAAAGAGAATGAGACGATGCAAAATGGTGTTTAGAAGGTGCTTAAAGTGACTTTAAAGAGAATGAGACGATGCAAAATGGTGTTTAGAAGGTGCTTAAAGTGACTTTAAAGAGAATGAGACGATGCAAAATGAGGTTTAGAAGGTGCTTAAAGTGACTTTAAAGAGAATGAGACGATGCAAAATGAGGTTTAGAAGGTGCTTAAAGTGACTTTAAAGAGAATGAGACGATGCAAAATGGTGTTTAGAAGGTGCTTAAGGTGACTTTAAAGAGAATGAGACGATGCAAAATGAGGTTTAGAAGGTGCTTAAAGTGACTTTAAAGAGAATGAGACGATGCAAAATGGTGTTTAGAAGGTGCTTAAGGTGACTTTAAAGAGAATGAGACGATGCAAAATGGTGTTTAGAAGGTGCTTAAGGTGACTTTAAAGAGAATGAGACGATGCAAAATGGTGTTTAGAAGGTGCTTAAAGTGACTTTAAAGAGAATGAGACGATGCAAAATTGTGTTTAGAAGGTGCTTAAGGTGACTTTAAAGAGAATGAGACGATGCAAAATGAGGTTTAGAAGGTGCTTAAAGTGACTTTAAAGAGAATGAGATGATGCAAAATGGTGTTTAGAAGGTGCTTAAAGTGACTTTAAAGAGAATGAGACGATGCAAAATGAGGTTTAGAAGGTGCTTAAAGTGACTTTAAAGAGAATGAGACGATGCAAAATGGTGTTTAGAAGGTGCTTAAGGTGACTTTAAAGAGAATGAGACGATGCAAAATGAGGTTTAGAAGGTGCTTAAAGTGACTTTAAAGAGAATGAGACGATGCAAAATGGTGTTTAGAAGGTGCTTAAGGTGACTTTAAAGAGAATGAGACGATGCAAAATGGTGTTTAGAAGGTGCTTAAGGTGACTTTAAAGAGAATGAGACGATGCAAAATGGTGTTTAGAAGGTGCTTAAAGTGACTTTAAAGAGAATGAGACGATGCAAAATGAGGTTTAGAAGGTGCTTAAAGTGACTTTAAAGAGAATGAGACGATGCAAAATGGTGTTTAGAAGGTGCTTAAGGTGACTTTAAAGAGAATGAGACGATGCAAAATGGTGTTTAGAAGGTGCTTAAGGTGACTTTAAAGAGAATGAGACGATGCAAAATGAGGTTTAAAAGGTGCTTAAAGTGACTTTAAAGAGAATGAGACGATGCAAAATGGTGTTTAGAAGGTGCTTAAGGTGACTTTAAAGAGAATGAGACGATGCAAAATGAGGTTTAGAAGGTGCTTAAAGTGACTTTAAAGAGAATGAGACGATGCAAAATGGTGTTTAGAAGGTGCTTAAAGTGACTTTAAAGAGAATGAGACGATGCAAAATGAGGTTTAGAAGATGCTTAAAGTGACTTTAAAGAGAATGAGACGATGCAAAATGAGGTTTAGAAGGTGCTTAAAGTGACTTTAAAGAGAATGAGACGATGCAAAATGGTGTTTAGAAGGTGCTTAAGGTGACTTTAAAGAGAATGAGACGATGCAAAATGGTGTTTAGAAGGTGCTTAAGGTGACTTTAAAGAGAATGAGACGATGCAAAATGGTGTTTAGAAGGTGCTTAAGGTGACTTTAAAGAGAATGAGACGATGCAAAATGGTGTTTAGAAGGTGCTTAAAGTGACTTTAAAGAGAATGAGACGATGCAAAATGGTGTTTAGAAGGTGCTTAAGGTGACTTTAAAGAGAATGAGACGATGCAAAATGGTGTTTAGAAGGTGCTTAAAGTGACTTTAAAGAGAATGAGACGATGCAAAATGGTGTTTAGGCAGTGCATGCCCCACAACAACTTGACATGTGCTGGGAGCCGACCGACCAGCTCTTGAAGAAGGGGGCCGTCAAACTTGTCCCCCACACCGCTCGCTTTGACTGTTGCGCACACCTCTTCTACTGACAGCGCAAAGTCGATCAGCGTGTCTAGTCGATCCGGCTTGGGAGGTGGCTGGCATCTAATCTGCTCGATGAGGGTGTTGACAATAATCTCCGGCCGTCCAAACATTTTCTTCAGGGTGTCCATCACGCCCTTGAGGTTCCCTGCGTGCCTCAATCTGCATTGCACCGCCTTGAGTGCTTTGCCGCGCAACGCCTGCTGAAGCCGGATCACGTTTTCCCCGTCGGAGTAGCCACACAGCCTCGTAGTCTCCTCGTAGCTGGCTTCAAACATCGGCCATTCTTCGGGTTTGCCACTGAAAGTGGGTAGCTTACCGCTTACAGCCTGCCGCGCTGACACTTGGCTCCGACTAAGTTCGTTGTATGGTCCATAATCGCCTTGTTCAGTTTCGTCGAAAGCACCGAAAGCCGTCGAACTCGGAAGCCCTTGCTTCGATCCTGGTGCTTTCCTAACGTTTCGATCGTCCAAACAGCGCACAACCGATTGGATCATTTGGTCCATTAGCTTCTCCATCCGCTTGTCCTCCCTCTCCCGTTCCTCCGTCATGCGCCTAACGCATCGGCTAATCTCTCCTAGCGTGAGATCAGTATCGCTCTCCTTCGTTCCGGGTAGGGGGTGAGCGGCTGGAAGGGGTGCCGCTTGCGATCCTTGGGGCACAACCGACTCGTTGCAAGAATCAAGAACGATCGGTTGAGCGTAGTGCACCGATGCCGGCGAGCACACTCCTGCTCCAGGTGGCACGTTCGTGGGTGAAGAGATCGAAACGGGGGGGGTGCTCTCCTGGCTTCTGTATTCCGGGGTCGCAACGGGGACACAGCCAATGTCGACTGTACACGGTGTCGTCCTCCTTCACGCACTTGAGGTGGCACCATGCGCTGCAACCGTCGCACTCCACGCTATCTACCGTACTCGTCGCCTGTCCGCACACAAGGCACACTTCGTCACTCATCGTGTTGTCTTTCGTGAAAAGTCAACCACTGATCTTTTGTTCACTGCGTTCCGCGTCCAGCACTTGCAGATGAACTTTTATCTTTTGTATCGCTGTGTCCAACAGCCGCTTGCACCGTAAAATGTTCCTGCGTGTGCCGCTGAATGTTGCGAGTCCTGCACTTGCAGTTGAACTTTGCACACTCAACTTTGGCTGTGTCCTACAGCCACCACACACACAGCACTGAACGATGCTTTACTATTTTTCTTTTCTTTTTCGTTCCACCAGATGCCACGTCCAGCAGCATCCACGCGTCCAGCGTTGTCGAACGAAATAATGTCTTTTCAAGTGTAAATTTTAGTGACTTTAAAGAGAATGAGACGATGCAAAATGGTGTTTAGAAGGTGCTTAAAGTGACTTTAAAGAGAATGAGACGATGCAAAATGGTGTTTAGAAGGTGCTTAAAGTGACTTTAAAGAGAATGAGACGATGCAAAATGGTGTTTAGAAGGTGCTTAAGGTGACTTTAAAGAGAATGAGACGATGCAAAATGAGGTTTAGAAGGTGCTTAAAGTGACTTTAAAGAGAATGAGACGATGCAAAATGGTGTTTAGAAGGTGCTTAAAGTGACTTTAAAGAGAATGAGACGATGCAAAATGAGGTTTAGAAGGTGCTTAAAGTGACTTTAAAGAGAATGAGACGATGCAAAATGGTGTTTAGAAGGTGCTTAAGGTGACTTTAAAGAGAATGAGACGATGCAAAATGAGGTTTAGAAGGTGCTTAAAGTGACTTTAAAGAGAATGAGACGATGCAAAATGGTGTTTAGAAGGTGCTTAAGGTGACTTTAAAGAGAATGAGACGATGCAAAATGAGGTTTAGAAGGTGCTTAAAGTGACTTTAAAGAGAATGAGACGATGCAAAATGGTGTTTAGAAGGTGCTTAAGGTGACTTTAAAGAGAATGAGACGATGCAAAATGAGGTTTAGAAGGTGCTTAAAGTGACTTTAAAGAGAATGAGACGATGCAAAATGAGGTTTAGAAGGTGCTTAAAGTGACTTTAAAGAGAATGAGACGATGCAAAATGGTGTTTAGAAGGTGCTTAAAGTGACTTTAAAGAGAATGAGACGATGCAAAATGGTGTTTAGAAGGTGCTTAAGGTGACTTTAGAGAGAATGAGACGATGCAAAATGAGGTTTAGAAGGTGCTTAAAGTGACTTTAAAGAGAATGAGACGATGCAAAATGGTGTTTAGAAGGTGCTTAAGGTGACTTTAAAGAGAATGAGACGATGCAAAATGGTGTTTAGAAGGTGCTTAAGGTGACTTTAAAGAGAATGAGACGATGCAAAATGGTGTTTAGAAGGTGCTTAAAGTGACTTTAAAGAGAATGAGACGATGCAAAATGGTGTTTAGAAGGTGCTTAAGGTGACTTTAAAGAGAATGAGACGATGCAAAATGAGGTTTAGAAGGTGCTTAAAGTGACTTTAAAGAGAATGAGACGATGCAAAATGGTGTTTAGAAGGTGCTTAAGGTGACTTTAAAGAGAATGAGACGATGCAAAATGAGGTTTAGAAGGTGCTTAAAGTGACTTTAAAGAGAATGAGACGATGCAAAATGGTGTTTAGAAGGTGCTTAAGGTGACTTTAAAGAGAATGAAACGATGCAAAATGAGGTTTAGAAGGTGCTTAAAGTGACTTTAAAGAGAATGAGACGATGCAAAATGGTGTTTAGAAGGTGCTTAAGGTGACTTTAAAGAGAATGAGACGATGCAAAATGGTGTTTAGAAGGTGCTTAAAGTGACTTTAAAGAGAATGAGACGATGCAAAATGAGGTTTAGAAGGTGCTTAAAGTGACTTTAAAGAGAATGAGACGATGCAAAATGAGGTTTAGAAGGTGCTTAAAGTGACTTTAAAGAGAATGAGACGATGCAAAATGAGGTTTAGAAGGTGCTTAAAGTGACTTTAAAGAGAATGAGACGATGCAAAATGGTGTTTAGAAGGTGCTTAAGGTGACTTTAAAGAGAATGAGACGATGCAAAATGAGGTTTAGAAGGTGCTTAAAGTGACTTTAAAGAGAATGAGACGATGCAAAATGGTGTTTAGAAGGTGCTTAAAGTGACTTTAAAGAGAATGAGACGATGCAAAATGAGGTTTAGAAGGTGCTTAAAGTGACTTTAAAGAGAATGAGACGATGCAAAATGAGGTTTAGAAGGTGCTTAAAGTGACTTTAAAGAGAATGAGACGATGCAAAATGGTGTTTAGAAGGTGCTTAAGGTGACTTTAAAGAGAATGAGACGATGCAAAATGAGGTTTAGAAGGTGCTTAAAGTGACTTTAAAGAGAATGAGACGATGCAAAATGGTGTTTAGAAGGTGCTTAAGGTGACTTTAAAGAGAATGAGACGATGCAAAATGGTGTTTAGAAGGTGCTTAAGGTGACTTTAAAGAGAATGAGACGATGCAAAATGGTGTTTAGAAGGTGCTTAAGGTGACTTTAAAGAGAATGAGACGATGCAAAATGGTGTTTAGAAGGTGCTTAAGGTGACTTTAAAGAGAATGAGACGATGCAAAATGAGGTTTAGAAGGTGCTTAAAGTGACTTTAAAGAGAATGAGACGATGCAAAATGGTGTTTAGAAGGTGCTTAAGGTGACTTTAAAGAGAATGAGACGATGCAAAATGGTGTTTAGAAGGTGCTTAAGGTGACTTTAAAGAGAATGAGACGATGCAAAATGAGGTTTAGAAGGTGCTTAAAGTGACTTTAAAGAGAATGAGACGATGCAAAATGAGGTTTAGAAGGTGCTTAAAGTGACTTTAAAGAGAATGAGACGATGCAAAATGGTGTTTAGAAGGTGCTTAAAGTGACTTTAAAGAGAATGAGACGATGCAAAATGAGGTTTAGAAGGTGCTTAAAGTGACTTTAAAGAGAATGAGACGATGCAAAATGAGGTTTAGAAGGTGCTTAAGGTGACTTTAAAGAGAATGAGACGATGCAAAATGAGGTTTAGAAGGTGCTTAAAGTGACTTTAAAGAGAATGAGACGATGCAAAATGAGGTTTAGAAGGTGCTTAAAGTGACTTTAAAGAGAATGAGACGATGCAAAATGAGGTTTAGAAGGTGCTTAAAGTGACTTTAAAGAGAATGAGACGATGCAAAATGAGGTTTAGAAGGTGCTTAAAGTGACTTTAAAGAGAATGAGACGATGCAAAATGAGGTTTAGAAGGTGCTTAAAGTGACTTTAAAGAGAATGAGACGATGCAAAATGGTGTTTAGAAGGTGCTTAAGGTGACTTTAAAGAGAATGAGACGATGCAAAATGAGGTTTAGAAGGTGCTTAAAGTGACTTTAAAGAGAATGAGACGATGCAAAATGGTGTTTAGAAGGTGCTTAAAGTGACTTTAAAGAGAATGAGACGATGCAAAATGAGGTTTAGAAGGTGCTTAAAGTGACTTTAAAGAGAATGAGACGATGCAAAATGAGGTTTAGAAGGTGCTTAAAGTGACTTTAAAGAGAATGAGACGATGCAAAATGAGGTTTAGAAGGTGCTTAAAGTGACTTTAAAGAGAATGAGACGATGCAAAATGAGGTTTAGAAGGTGCTTAAAGTGACTTTAAAGAGAATGAGACGATGCAAAATGGTGTTTAGAAGGTGCTTAAGGTGACTTTAAAGAGAATGAGACGATGCAAAATGGTGTTTAGAAGGTGCTTAAGGTGACTTTAAAGAGAATGAGACGATGCAAAATGAGGTTTAGAAGGTGCTTAAAGTGACTTTAAAGAGAATGAGACGATGCAAAATGAGGTTTAGAAGGTGCTTAAAGTGACTTTAAAGAGAATGAGACGATGCAAAATGGTGTTTAGAAGGTGCTTAAAGTGACTTTAAAGAGAATGAGACGATGCAAAATGAGGTTTAGAAGGTGCTTAAAGTGACTTTAAAGAGAATGAGACGATGCAAAATGAGGTTTAGAAGGTGCTTAAAGTGACTTTAAAGAGAATGAGACGATGCAAAATGGTGTTTAGAAGGTGCTTAAGGTGACTTTAAAGAGAATGAGACGATGCAAAATGAGGTTTAGAAGGTGCTTAAAGTGACTTTAAAGAGAATGAGACGATGCAAAATGAGGTTTAGAAGGTGCTTAAAGTGACTTTAAAGAGAATGAGACGATGCAAAATGGTGTTTAGAAGGTGCTTAAGGTGACTTTAAAGAGAATGAGACGATGCAAAATGGTGTTTAGAAGGTGCTTAAGGTGACTTTAAAGAGAATGAGACGATGCAAAATGGTGTTTAGAAGGTGCTTAAAGTGACTTTAAAGAGAATGAGACGATGCAAAATGAGGTTTAGAAGGTGCTTAAAGTGACTTTAAAGAGAATGAGACGATGCAAAATGAGGTTTAGAAGGTGCTTAAAGTGACTTTAAAGAGAATGAGACGATGCAAAATGGTGTTTAGAAGGTGCTTAAGGTGACTTTAAAGAGAATGAGACGATGCAAAATGGTGTTTAGAAGGTGCTTAAGGTGACTTTAAAGAGAATGAGACGATGCAAAATGGTGTTTAGAAGGTGCTTAAGGTGACTTTAAAGAGAATGAGACGATGCAAAATGGTGTTTAGAAGGTGCTTAAAGTGACTTTAAAGAGAATGAGACGATGCAAAATGGTGTTTAGAAGGTGCTTAAGGTGACTTTAAAGAGAATGAGACGATGCAAAATGAGGTTTAGAAGGTGCTTAAAGTGACTTTAAAGAGAATGAGACGATGCAAAATGGTGTTTAGAAGGTGCTTAAAGTGACTTTAAAGAGAATGAGACGATGCAAAATGAGGTTTAGAAGGTGCTTAAAGTGACTTTAAAGAGAATGAGACGATGCAAAATGAGGTTTAAAAGGTGCTTAAAGTGACTTTAAAGAGAATGAGACGATGCAAAATGGTGTTTAGAAGGTGCTTAAGGTGACTTTAAAGAGAATGAGACGATGCAAAATGAGGTTTAGAAGGTGCTTAAAGTGACTTTAAAGAGAATGAGACGATGCAAAATGGTGTTTAGAAGGTGCTTAAGGTGACTTTAAAGAGAATGAGACGATGCAAAATGGTGTTTAGAAGGTGCTTAAGGTGACTTTAAAGAGAATGAGACGATGCAAAATGGTGTTTAGAAGGTGCTTAAGGTGACTTTAAAGAGAATGAGACGATGCAAAATGAGGTTTAGAAGGTGCTTAAAGTGACTTTAAAGAGAATGAGACGTTGCAAAATGGTGTTTAGAAGGTGCTTAAGGTGACTTTAAAGAGAATGAGACGATGCAAAATGAGGTTTAGAAGGTGCTTAAAGTGACTTTAAAGAGAATGAGACGATGCAAAATGAGGTTTAGAAGGTGCTTAAAGTGACTTTAAAGAGAATGAGACGATGCAAAATGGTGTTTAGAAGGTGCTTAAAGTGACTTTAAAGAGAATGAGACGATGCAAAATGAGGTTTAGAAGGTGCTTAAAGTGACTTTAAAGAGAATGAGACGATGCAAAATGAGGTTTAGAAGGTGCTTAAAGTGACTTTAAAGAGAATGAGACGATGCAAAATGAGGTTTAGAAGGTGCTTAAAGTGACTTTAAAGAGAATGAGACGATGCAAAATGAGGTTTAGAAGGTGCATAAAGTGACTTTAAAGAGAATGAGACGATGCAAAATGAGGTTTAGAAGGTGCTTAAAGTGACTTTAAAGAGAATGAGACGATGCAAAATGAGGTTTAGAAGGTGCTTAAAGTGACTTTAAAGAGAATGAGACAATGCAAAATGAGGTTTAGAAGGTGCTTAAAGTGACTTTAAAGAGAATGAGACGATGCAAAATGAGGTTTAGAAGGTGCTTAAAGTGACTTTAAAGAGAATGAGACGATGCAAAATGAGGTTTAGAAGGTGCTTAAAGTGACTTTAAAGAGAATGAGACGATGCAAAATGAGGTTTAGAAGGTGCTTAAAGTGACTTTAAAGAGAATGAGACGATGCAAAATGGTGTTTAGAAGGTGCTTAAGGTGACTTTAAAGAGAATGAGACGATGCAAAATGGTGTTTAGAAGGTGCTTAAGGTGACTTTAAAGAGAATGAGACGATGCAAAATGGTGTTTAGAAGGTGCTTAAGGTGACTTTAAAGAGAATGAGACGATGCAAAATGGTGTTTAGAAGGTGCTTAAGGTGACTTTAAAGAGAATGAGACGATGCAAAATGGTGTTTAGAAGGTGCTTAAGGTGACTTTAAAGAGAATGAGACGATGCAAAATGAGGTTTAGAAGGTGCTTAAAGTGACTTTAAAGAGAATGAGACGATGCAAAATGAGGTTTAGAAGGTGCTTAAAGTGACTTTAAAGAGAATGAGACGATGCAAAATGAGGTTTAGAAGGTGCTTAAAGTGACTTTAAAGAGAATGAGACGATGCAAAATGGTGTTTAGAAGGTGCTTAAGGTGACTTTAAAGAGAATGAGACGATGCAAAATGAGGTTTAGAAGGTGCTTAAAGTGACTTTAAAGAGAATGAGACGATGCAAAATGGTGTTTAGAAGGTGCTTAAGGTGACTTTAAAGAGAATGAGACGATGCAAAATGGTGTTTAGAAGGTGCTTAAGGTGACTTTAAAGAGAATGAGACGATGCAAAATGGTGTTTAGAAGGTGCTTAAGGTGACTTTAAAGAGAATGAGACGATGCAAAATGGTGTTTAGAAGGTGCTTAAGGTGACTTTAAAGAGAATGAGACGATGCAAAATGGTGTTTAGAAGGTGCTTAAAGTGACTTTAAAGAGAATGAGACGATGCAAAATGGTGTTTAGAAGGTGCTTAAGGTGACTTTAAAGAGAATGAGACGATGCAAAATGGTGTTTAGAAGGTGCTTAAAGTGACTTTAAAGAGAATGAGACGATGCAAAATGAGGTTTAGAAGGTGCTTAAAGTGACTTTAAAGAGAATGAGACGATGCAAAATGGTGTTTAGAAGGTGCTTAAGGTGACTTTAAAGAGAATGAGACGATGCAAAATGAGGTTTAGAAGGTGCTTAAAGTGACTTTAAAGAGAATGAGACGATGCAAAATGGTGTTTAGAAGGTGCTTAAGGTGACTTTAAAGAGAATGAGACGATGCAAAATGGTGTTTAGAAGGTGCTTAAGGTGACTTTAAAGAGAATGAGACGATGCAAAATGGTGTTTAGAAGGTGCTTAAGGTGACTTTAAAGAGAATGAGACGATGCAAAATGGTGTTTAGAAGGTGCTTAAGGTGACTTTAAAGAGAATGAGACGATGCAAAATGAGGTTTAGAAGGTGCTTAAAGTGACTTTAAAGAGAATGAGACGATGCAAAATGAGGTTTAGAAGGTGCTTAAAGTGACTTTAAAGAGAATGAGACGATGCAAAATGAGGTTTAGAAGGTGCTTAAAGTGACTTTAAAGAGAATGAGACGATGCAAAATGAGGTTTAGAAGGTGCTTAAAGTGACTTTAAAGAGAATGAGACGATGCAAAATGGTGTTTAGAAGGTGCTTAAGGTGACTTTAAAGAGAATGAGACGATGTAAAATGGTGTTTAGAAGGTGCTTAAGGTGACTTTAAAGAGAATGAGATGATGCAAAATGGTGTTTAGAAGGTGCTTAAGGTGACTTTAAAGAGAATGAGACGATGCAAAATGGTGTTTAGAAGGTGCTTAAAGTGACTTTAAAGAGAATGAGACGATGCAAAATGGTGTTTAGAAGGTGCTTAAGGTGACTTTAAAGAGAATGAGACGATGCAAAATGAGGTTTAGAAGGTGCTTAAAGTGACTTTAAAGAGAATGAGACGATGCAAAATGGTGTTTAGAAGGTGCTTAAAGTGACTTTAAAGAGAATGAGACGATGCAAAATGAGGTTTAGAAGGTGCTTAAAGTGACTTTAAAGAGAATGAGACGATGCAAAATGAGGTTTAGAAGGTGCTTAAAGTGACTTTAAAGAGAATGAGACGATGCAAAATGGTGTTTAGAAGGTGCTTAAGGTGACTTTAAAGAGAATGAGACGATGCAAAATGAGGTTTAGAAGGTGCTTAAAGTGACTTTAAAGAGAATGAGACGATGCAAAATGGTGTTTAGAAGGTGCTTAAGGTGACTTTAAAGAGAATGAGACGATGCAAAATGGTGTTTAGAAGGTGCTTAAGGTGACTTTAAAGAGAATGAGACGATGCAAAATGGTGTTTAGAAGGTGCTTAAGGTGACTTTAAAGAGAATGAGACGATGCAAAATGGTGTTTAGAAGGTGCTTAAGGTGACTTTAAAGAGAATGAGACGATGCAAAATGAGGTTTAGAAGGTGCTTAAAGTGACTTTAAAGAGAATGAGACGATGCAAAATGGTGTTTAGAAGGTGCTTAAGGTGACTTTAAAGAGAATGAGACGATGCAAAATGAGGTTTAGAAGGTGCTTAAAGTGACTTTAAAGAGAATGAGACGATGCAAAATGAGGTTTAGAAGGTGCTTAAAGTGACTTTAAAGAGAATGAGACGATGCAAAATGGTGTTTAGAAGGTGCTTAAAGTGACTTTAAAGAGAATGAGACGATGCAAAATGAGGTTTAGAAGGTGCTTAAAGTGACTTTAAAGAGAATGAGACGATGCAAAATGAGGTTTAGAAGGTGCTTAAAGTGACTTTAAAGAGAATGAGACGATGCAAAATGAGGTTTAGAAGGTGCTTAAAGTGACTTTAAAGAGAATGAGACGATGCAAAATGAGGTTTAGAAGGTGCATAAAGTGACTTTAAAGAGAATGAGACGATGCAAAATGAGGTTTAGAAGGTGCTTAAAGTGACTTTAAAGAAAATGAGACGATGCAAAATGAGGTTTAGAAGGTGCTTAAAGTGACTTTAAAGAGAATGAGACGATGCAAAATGAGGTTTAGAAGGTGCTTAAAGTGACTTTAAAGAGAATGAGACGATGCAAAATGAGGTTTAGAAGGTGCTTAAAGTGACTTTAAAGAGAATGAGACGATGCAAAATGAGGTTTAGAAGGTGCTTAAAGTGACTTTAAAGAGAATGAGACGATGCAAAATGAGGTTTAGAAGGTGCTTAAAGTGACTTTAAAGAGAATGAGACGATGCAAAATGGTGTTTAGAAGGTGCTTAAGGTGACTTTAAAGAGAATGAGACGATGCAAAATGGTGTTTAGAAGGTGCTTAAGGTGACTTTAAAGAGAATGAGACGATGCAAAATGGTGTTTAGAAGGTGCTTAAGGTGACTTTAAAGAGAATGAGACGATGCAAAATGGTGTTTAGAAGGTGCTTAAAGTGACTTTAAAGAGAATGAGACGATGCAAAATGGTGTTTAGAAGGTGCTTAAGGTGACTTTAAAGAGAATGAGACGATGCAAAATGAGGTTTAGAAGGTGCTTAAAGTGACTTTAAAGAGAATGAGACGATGCAAAATGGTGTTTAGAAGGTGCTTAAGGTGACTTTAAAGAGAATGAGACGATGCAAAATGGTGTTTAGAAGGTGCTTAAGGTGACTTTAAAGAGAATGAGACGATGCAAAATGAGGTTTAGAAGGTGCTTAAAGTGACTTTAAAGAGAATGAGACGATGCAAAATGAGGTTTAGAAGGTGCTTAAAGTGACTTTAAAGAGAATGAGACGATGCAAAATGAGGTTTAGAAGGTGCTTAAAGTGACTTTAAAGAGAATGAGACGATGCAAAATGAGGTTTAGAAGGTGCTTAAAGTGACTTTAAAGAGAATGAGACGATGCAAAATGGTGTTTAGAAGGTGCTTAAGGTGACTTTAAAGAGAATGAGACGATGCAAAATGAGGTTTAGAAGGTGCTTAAAGTGACTTTAAAGAGAATGAGACGATGCAAAATGGTGTTTAGAAGGTGCTTAAGGTGACTTTAAAGAGAATGAGACGATGCAAAATGGTGTTTAGAAGGTGCTTAAGGTGACTTTAAAGAGAATGAGACGATGCAAAATGAGGTTTAGAAGGTGCTTAAAGTGACTTTAAAGAGAATGAGACGATGCAAAATGGTGTTTAGAAGGTGCTTAAGGTGACTTTAAAGAGAATGAGACGATGCAAAATGAGGTTTAGAAGGTGCTTAAAGTGACTTTAAAGAGAATGAGACGATGCAAAATGGTGTTTAGAAGGTGCTTAAAGTGACTTTAAAGAGAATGAGACGATGCAAAATGAGGTTTAGAAGGTGCTTAAAGTGACTTTAAAGAGAATGAGACGATGCAAAATGAGGTTTAGAAGGTGCTTAAAGTGACTTTAAAGAGAATGAGACGATGCAAAATGAGGTTTAGAAGGTGCTTAAGGTGACTTTAAAGAGAATGAGACGATGCAAAATGAGGTTTAGAAGGTGCTTAAAGTGACTTTAAAGAGAATGAGACGATGCAAAATGGTGTTTAGAAGGTGCTTAAGGTGACTTTAAAGAGAATGAGACGATGCAAAATGAGGTTTAGAAGGTGCTTAAAGTGACTTTAAAGAGAATGAGACGATGCAAAATGGTGTTTAGAAGGTGCTTAAGGTGACTTTAAAGAGAATGAGACGATGCAAAATGAGGTTTAGAAGGTGCTTAAGGTGACTTTAAAGAGAATGAGACGATGCAAAATGAGGTTTAGAAGGTGCTTAAGGTGACTTTAAAGATGATGAGACGATGCAAAATGGTGTTTAGAAGGTGCTTAAGGTGACTTTAAAGAGAATGAGACGATGCAAAATGAGGTTTAGAAGGTGCTTAAAGTGACTTTAAAGAGAATGAGACGATGCAAAATGGTGTTTAGAAGGTGCTTAAGGTGACTTTAAAGAGAATGAGACGATGCAAAATGAGGTTTAGAAGGTGCTTAAAGTGACTTTGAAGAGAATGAGACGATGCAAAATGGTGTTTAGAAGGTGCTTAAGGTGACTTTAAAGAGAATGAGACGATGCAAAATGGTGTTTAGAAGGTGCTTAAGGTGACTTTAAAGAGAATGAGACGATGCAAAATGGTGTTTAGAAGGTGCTTAAGGTGACTTTAAAGAGAATGAGACGATGCAAAATGGTGTTTAGAAGGTGCTTAAGGTGACTTTAAAGAGAATGAGACGATGCAAAATGAGGTTTAGAAGGTGCTTAAAGTGACTTTAAAGAGAATGAGACGATGCAAAATGGTGTTTAGAAGGTGCTTAAGGTGACTTTAAAGAGAATGAGACGATGCAAAATGGTGTTTAGAAGGTGCTTAAGGTGACTTTAAAGAGAATGAGACGATGCAAAATGAGGTTTAGAAGGTGCTTAAAGTGACTTTAAAGAGAATGAGACGATGCAAAATGGTGTTTAGAAGGTGCTTAAGGTGACTTTAAAGAGAATGAGACGATGCAAAATGAGGTTTAGAAGGTGCTTAAAGTGACTTTAAAGAGAATGAGACGATGCAAAATGGTGTTTAGAAGGTGCTTAAAGTGACTTTAAAGAGAATGAGACGATGCAAAATGAGGTTTAGAAGGTGCTTAAAGTGACTTTAAAGAGAATGAGACGATGCAAAATGAGGTTTAGAAGGTGCTTAAAGTGACTTTAAAGAGAATGAGACGATGCAAAATGAGGTTTAGAAGGTGCTTAAGGTGACTTTAAAGAGAATGAGACGATGCAAAATGAGGTTTAGAAGGTGCTTAAAGTGACTTTAAAGAGAATGAGACGATGCAAAATGGTGTTTAGAAGGTGCTTAAGGTGACTTTAAAGAGAATGAGACGATGCAAAAATGAGGTTTAGAAGGTGCTTAAAGTGACTTTAAAGAGAATGAGACGATGCAAAATGGTGTTTAGAAGGTGCTTAAGGTGACTTTAAAGAGAATGAGACGATGCAAATGGTGTTTAGAAGGTGCTTAAGGTGACTTTAAAGAGAATGAGACGATGCAAAATGAGGTTTAGAAGGTGCTTAAAGTGACTTTAAAGAGAATGAGACGATGCAAAATGGTGTTTAGAAGGTGCTTAAGGTGACTTTAAAGAGAATGAGACGATGCAAAATGGTGTTTAGAAGGTGCTTAAGGTGACTTTAAAGAGAATGAGACGATGCAAAATGAGGTTTAGAAGGTGCTTAAAGTGACTTTAAAGAGAATGAGACGATGCAAAATGAGGTTTAGAAGGTGCTTAAGGTGACTTTAAAGAGAATGAGACGATGCAAAATGAGGTTTAGAAGGTGCTTAAAGTGACTTTAAAGAGAATGAGACGATGCAAAATGGTGTTTAGAAGGTGCTTAAGGTGACTTTAAAGAGAATGAGACGATGCAAAATGGTGTTTAGAAGGTGCTTAAGGTGACTTTAAAGAGAATGAGACGATGCAAAATGAGGTTTAGAAGGTGCTTAAAGTGACTTTAAAGAGAATGAGACGATGCAAAATGAGGTTTAGAAGGTGCTTAAAGTGACTTTAAAGAGAATGAGACGATGCAAAATGAGGTTTAGAAGGTGCTTAAAGTGACTTTAAAGAGAATGAGACGATGCAAAATGAGGTTTAGAAGGTGCTTAAAGTGACTTTAAAGAGAATGAGACGATGCAAAATGGTGTTTAGAAGGTGCTTAAGGTGACTTTAAAGAGAATGAGACGATGCAAAATGAGGTTTAGAAGGTGCTTAAAGTGACTTTAAAGAGAATGAGACGATGCAAAATGGTGTTTAGAAGGTGCTTAAGGTGACTTTAAAGAGAATGAGACGATGCAAAATGGTGTTTAGAAGGTGCTTAAGGTGACTTTAAAGAGAATGAGACGATGCAAAATGAGGTTTAGAAGGTGCTTAAAGTGACTTTAAAGAGAATGAGACGATGCAAAATGGTGTTTAGAAGGTGCTTAAGGTGACTTTAAAGAGAATGAGACGATGCAAAATGAGGTTTAGAAGGTGCTTAAAGTGACTTTAAAGAGAATGAGACGATGCAAAATGGTGTTTAGAAGGTGCTTAAAGTGACTTTAAAGAGAATGAGACGATGCAAAATGAGGTTTAGAAGGTGCTTAAAGTGACTTTAAAGAGAATGAGACGATGCAAAATGAGGTTTAGAAGGTGCTTAAAGTGACTTTAAAGAGAATGAGACGATGCAAAATGAGGTTTAGAAGGTGCTTAAGGTGACTTTAAAGAGAATGAGACGATGCAAAATGAGGTTTAGAAGGTGCTTAAAGTGACTTTAAAGAGAATGAGACGATGCAAAATGGTGTTTAGAAGGTGCTTAAGGTGACTTTAAAGAGAATGAGACGATGCAAAATGAGGTTTAGAAGGTGCTTAAAGTGACTTTAAAGAGAATGAGACGATGCAAAATGGTGTTTAGAAGGTGCTTAAGGTGACTTTAAAGAGAATGAGACGATGCAAAATGAGGTTTAGAAGGTGCTTAAGGTGACTTTAAAGAGAATGAGACGATGCAAAATGAGGTTTAGAAGGTGCTTAAGGTGACTTTAAAGATGATGAGACGATGCAAAATGGTGTTTAGAAGGTGCTTAAGGTGACTTTAAAGAGAATGAGACGATGCAAAATGAGGTTTAGAAGGTGCTTAAAGTGACTTTAAAGAGAATGAGACGATGCAAAATGGTGTTTAGAAGGTGCTTAAGGTGACTTAAAGAGAATGAGACGATGCAAAATGAGGTTTAGAAGGTGCTTAAAGTGACTTTGAAGAGAATGAGACGATGCAAAATGGTGTTTAGAAGGTGCTTAAGGTGACTTTAAAGAGAATGAGACGATGCAAAATGGTGTTTAGAAGGTGCTTAAGGTGACTTTAAAGAGAATGAGACGATGCAAAATGGTGTTTAGAAGGTGCTTAAGGTGACTTTAAAGAGAATGAGACGATGCAAAATGGTGTTTAGAAGGTGCTTAAGGTGACTTTAAAGAGAATGAGACGATGCAAAATGAGGTTTAGAAGGTGCTTAAAGTGACTTTAAAGAGAATGAGACGATGCAAAATGGTGTTTAGAAGGTGCTTAAGGTGACTTTAAAGAGAATGAGACGATGCAAAATGGTGTTTAGAAGGTGCTTAAGGTGACTTTAAAGAGAATGAGACGATGCAAAATGAGGTTTAGAAGGTGCTTAAAGTGACTTTAAAGAGAATGAGACGATGCAAAATGGTGTTTAGAAGGTGCTTAAGGTGACTTTAAAGAGAATGAGACGATGCAAAATGAGGTTTAGAAGGTGCTTAAAGTGACTTTAAAGAGAATGAGACGATGCAAAATGGTGTTTAGAAGGTGCTTAAAGTGACTTTAAAGAGAATGAGACGATGCAAAATGAGGTTTAGAAGGTGCTTAAAGTGACTTTAAAGAGAATGAGGACGATGCAAAATGAGGTTTAGAAGGTGCTTAAAGTGACTTTAAAGAGAATGAGACGATGCAAAATGAGGTTTAGAAGGTGCTTAAGGTGACTTTAAAGAGAATGAGACGATGCAAAATGAGGTTTAGAAGGTGCTTAAAGTGACTTTAAAGAGAATGAGACGATGCAAAATGGTGTTTAGAAGGTGCTTAAGGTGACTTTAAAGAGAATGAGACGATGCAAAATGAGGTTTAGAAGGTGCTTAAAGTGACTTTAAAGAGAATGAGACGATGCAAAATGGTGTTTAGAAGGTGCTTAAGGTGACTTTAAAGAGAATGAGACGATGCAAAATGGTGTTTAGAAGGTGCTTAAGGTGACTTTAAAGAGAATGAGACGATGCAAAATGGTGTTTAGAAGGTGCTTAAGGTGACTTTAAAGAGAATGAGACGATGCAAAATGGTGTTTAGAAGGTGCTTAAGGTGACTTTAAAGAGAATGAGACGATGCAAAATGAGGTTTAGAAGGTGCTTAAAGTGACTTTAAAGAGAATGAGACGATGCAAAATGGTGTTTAGAAGGTGCTTAAGGTGACTTTAAAGAGAATGAGACGATGCAAAATGGTGTTTAGAAGGTGCTTAAGGTGACTTTAAAGAGAATGAGACGATGCAAAATGAGGTTTAGAAGGTGCTTAAAGTGACTTTAAAGAGAATGAGACGATGCAAAATGAGGTTTAGAAGGTGCTTAAAGTGACTTTAAAGAGAATGAGACGATGCAAAATGAGGTTTAGAAGGTGCTTAAAGTGACTTTAAAGAGAATGAGACGATGCAAAATGAGGTTTAGAAGGTGCTTAAAGTGACTTTAAAGAGAATGAGACGATGCAAAATGGTGTTTAGAAGGTGCTTAAGGTGACTTTAAAGAGAATGAGACGATGCAAAATGGTGTTTAGAAGGTGCTTAAGGTGACTTTAAAGAGAATGAGACGATGCAAAATGGTGTTTAGAAGGTGCTTAAGGTGACTTTAAAGAGAATGAGACGATGCAAAATGGTGTTTAGAAGGTGCTTAAAGTGACTTTAAAGAGAATGAGACGATGCAAAATGAGGTTTAGAAGGTGCTTAAAGTGACTTTAAAGAGAATGAGACGATGCAAAATGGTGTTTAGAAGGTGCTTAAAGTGACTTTAAAGAGAATGAGACGATGCAAAATGAGGTTTAGAAGGTGCTTAAAGTGACTTTAAAGAGAATGAGACGATGCAAAATGAGGTTTAGAAGGTGCTTAAAGTGACTTTAAAGAGAATGAGACGATGCAAAATGAGGTTTAGAAGGTGCTTAAAGTGACTTTAAAGAGAATGAGACGATGCAAAATGAGGTTTAGAAGGTGCTTAAAGTGACTTTAAAGAGAATGAGACGATGCAAAATGAGGTTTAGAAGGTGCTTAAAGTGACTTTAAAGAGAATGAGACGATGCAAAATGAGGTTTAGAAGGTGCTTAAAGTGACTTTAAAGAGAATGAGACGATGCAAAATGAGGTTTAGAAGGTGCTTAAAGTGACTTTAAAGAGAATGAGACGATGCAAAATGAGGTTTAGAAGGTGCTTAAAGTGACTTTAAAGAGAATGAGACGATGCAAAATGAGGTTTAGAAGGTGCTTAAAGTGACTTTAAAGAGAATGAGACGATGCAAAATGAGGTTTAGAAGGTGCTTAAGGTGACTTTAAAGAGAATGAGACGATGCAAAATGGTGTTTAGAAGGTGCTTAAGGTGACTTTAAAGAGAATGAGACGATGCAAAATGGTGTTTAGAAGGTGCTTAAGGTGACTTTAAAGAGAATGAGACGATGCAAAATGGTGTTTAGAAGGTGCTTAAGGTGACTTTAAAGAGAATGAGACGATGCAAAATGGTGTTTAGAAGGTGCTTAAAGTGACTTTAAAGAGAATGAGACGATGCAAAATGGTGTTTAGAAGGTGCTTAAGGTGACTTTAAAGAGAATGAGACGATGCAAAATGAGGTTTAGAAGGTGCTTAAAGTGACTTTAAAGAGAATGAGACGATGCAAAATGGTGTTTAGAAGGTGCTTAAAGTGACTTTAAAGAGAATGAGACGATGCAAAATGAGGTTAGAAGGTGCTTAAAGTGACTTTAAAGAGAATGAGACGATGCAAAATGGTGTTTAGAAGGTGCTTAAGGTGACTTTAAAGAGAATGAGACGATGCAAAATGAGGTTTAGAAGGTGCTTAAAGTGACTTTAAAGAGAATGAGACGATGCAAAATGGTGTTTAGAAGGTGCTTAAGGTGACTTTAAAGAGAATGAGACGATGCAAAATGGTGTTTAGAAGGTGCTTAAGGTGACTTTAAAGAGAATGAGACGATGCAAAATGGTGTTTAGAAGGTGCTTAAGGTGACTTTAAAGAGAATGAGACGATGCAAAATGGTGTTTAGAAGGTGCTTAAGGTGACTTTAAAGAGAATGAGACGATGCAAAATGAGGTTTAGAAGGTGCTTAAAGTGACTTTAAAGAGAATGAGACGATGCAAAATGGTGTTTAGAAGGTGCTTAAGGTGACTTTAAAGAGAATGAGACGATGCAAAATGAGGTTTAGAAGGTGCTTAAAGTGACTTTAAAGAGAATGAGACGATGCAAAATGGTGTTTAGAAGGTGCTTAAAGTGACTTTAAAGAGAATGAGACGATGCAAAATGGTGTTTAGAAGGTGCTTAAAGTGACTTTAAAGAGAATGAGACGATGCAAAATGAGGTTTAGAAGGTGCTTAAAGTGACTTTAAAGAGAATGAGACGATGCAAAATGAGGTTTAGAAGGTGCTTAAAGTGACTTTAAAGAGAATGAGACGATGCAAAATGGTGTTTAGAAGGTGCTTAAGGTGACTTTAGAGAGAATGAGACGATGCAAAATGAGGTTTAGAAGGTGCTTAAAGTGACTTTAAAGAGAATGAGACGATGCAAAATGGTGTTTAGAAGGTGCTTAAGGTGACTTTAAAGAGAATGAGACGATGCAAAATGGTGTTTAGAAGGTGCTTAAGGTGACTTTAAAGAGAATGAGACGATGCAAAATGGTGTTTAGAAGGTGCTTAAAGTGACTTTAAAGAGAATGAGACGATGCAAAATGGTGTTTAGAAGGTGCTTAAGGTGACTTTAAAGAGAATGAGACGATGCAAAATGAGGTTTAGAAGGTGCTTAAAGTGACTTTAAAGAGAATGAGACGATGCAAAATGGTGTTTAGAAGGTGCTTAAGGTGACTTTAAAGAGAATGAGACGATGCAAAATGAGGTTTAGAAGGTGCTTAAAGTGACTTTAAAGAGAATGAGACGATGCAAAATGGTGTTTAGAAGGTGCTTAAGGTGACTTTAAAGAGAATGAGACGATGCAAAATGAGGTTTAGAAGGTGCTTAAAGTGACTTTAAAGAGAATGAGACGATGCAAAATGGTGTTTAGAAGGTGCTTAAGGTGACTTTAAAGAGAATGAGACGATGCAAAATGGTGTTTAGAAGGTGCTTAAGGTGACTTTAAAGAGAATGAGACGATGCAAAATGGTGTTTAGAAGGTGCTTAAAGTGACTTTAAAGAGAATGAGACGATGCAAAATGGTGTTTAGAAGGTGCTTAAGGTGACTTTAAAGAGAATGAGACGATGCAAAATGAGGTTAAGAAGGTGCTTAAAGTGACTTTAAAGAGAATGAGACGATGCAAAATGGTGTTTAGAAGGTGCTTAAAGTGACTTTAAAGAGAATGAGACGATGCAAAATGAGGTTTAGAAGGTGCTTAAGGTGACTTTAAAGAGAATGAGACGATGCAAAATGAGGTTTAGAAGGTGCTTAAAGTGACTTTAAAGAGAATGAGACGATGCAAAATGAGGTTTAGAAGGTGCTTAAAGTGACTTTAAAGAGAATGAGACGATGCAAAATGAGGTTTAGAAGGTGCTTAAAGTGACTTTAAAGAGAATGAGACGATGCAAAATGGTGTTTAGAAGGTGCTTAAGGTGACTTTAAAGAGAATGAGACGATGCAAAATGGTGTTTAGAAGGTGCTTAAGGTGACTTTAAAGAGAATGAGACGATGCAAAATGAGGTTTAGAAGGTGCTTAAAGTGACTTTAAAGAGAATGAGACGATGCAAAATGGTGTTTAGAAGGTGCTTAAAGTGACTTTAAAGAGAATGAGACGATGCAAAATGGTGTTTAGAAGGTGCTTAAAGTGACTTTAAAGAGAATGAGACGATGCAAAATGAGGTTTAGAAGGTGCTTAAAGTGACTTTAAAGAGAATGAGACGATGCAAAATGAGGTTTAGAAGGTGCTTAAAGTGACTTTAAAGAGAATGAGACGATGCAAAATGGTGTTTAGAAGGTGCTTAAGGTGACTTTAAAGAGAATGAGACGATGCAAAATGAGGTTTAGAAGGTGCTTAAAGTGACTTTAAAGAGAATGAGACGATGCAAAATGGTGTTTAGAAGGTGCTTAAGGTGACTTTAAAGAGAATGAGACGATGCAAAATGGTGTTTAGAAGGTGCTTAAGGTGACTTTAAAGAGAATGAGACGATGCAAAATGGTGTTTAGAAGGTGCTTAAAGTGACTTTAAAGAGAATGAGACGATGCAAAATGGTGTTTAGAAGGTGCTTAAGGTGACTTTAAAGAGAATGAGACGATGCAAAATGAGGTTTAGAAGGTGCTTAAAGTGACTTTAAAGAGAATGAGATGATGCAAAATGGTGTTTAGAAGGTGCTTAAAGTGACTTTAAAGAGAATGAGACGATGCAAAATGAGGTTTAGAAGGTGCTTAAAGTGACTTTAAAGAGAATGAGACGATGCAAAATGGTGTTTAGAAGGTGCTTAAGGTGACTTTAAAGAGAATGAGACGATGCAAAATGAGGTTTAGAAGGTGCTTAAAGTGACTTTAAAGAGAATGAGACGATGCAAAATGGTGTTTAGAAGGTGCTTAAGGTGACTTTAAAGAGAATGAGACGATGCAAAATGGTGTTTAGAAGGTGCTTAAGGTGACTTTAAAGAGAATGAGACGATGCAAAATGGTGTTTAGAAGGTGCTTAAAGTGACTTTAAAGAGAATGAGACGATGCAAAATGAGGTTTAGAAGGTGCTTAAAGTGACTTTAAAGAGAATGAGACGATGCAAAATGGTGTTTAGAAGGTGCTTAAGGTGACTTTAAAGAGAATGAGACGATGCAAAATGGTGTTTAGAAGGTGCTTAAGGTGACTTTAAAGAGAATGAGACGATGCAAAATGAGGTTTAGAAGGTGCTTAAAGTGACTTTAAAGAGAATGAGACGATGCAAAATGGTGTTTAGAAGGTGCTTAAGGTGACTTTAAAGAGAATGAGACGATGCAAAATGAGGTTTAGAAGGTGCTTAAAGTGACTTTAAAGAGAATGAGACGATGCAAAATGAGGTTTAGAAGGTGCTTAAAGTGACTTTAAAGAGAATGAGACGATGCAAAATGAGGTTTAGAAGGTGCTTAAAGTGACTTTAAAGAGAATGAGACGATGCAAAATGAGGTTTAGAAGGTGCTTAAAGTGACTTTAAAGAGAATGAGACGATGCAAAATGGTGTTTAGAAGGTGCTTAAGGTGACTTTAAAGAGAATGAGACGATGCAAAATGGTGTTTAGAAGGTGCTTAAGGTGACTTTAAAGAGAATGAGACGATGCAAAATGGTGTTTAGAAGGTGCTTAAGGTGACTTTAAAGAGAATGAGACGATGCAAAATGGTGTTTAGAAGGTGCTTAAAGTGACTTTAAAGAGAATGAGACGATGCAAAATGAGGTTTAGAAGGTGCTTAAAGTGACTTTAAAGAGAATGAGACGATGCAAAATGGTGTTTAGAAGGTGCTTAAAGTGACTTTAAAGAGAATGAGACGATGCAAAATGAGGTTTAGAAGGTGCTTAAAGTGACTTTAAAGAGAATGAGACGATGCAAAATGAGGTTTAGAAGGTGCTTAAAGTGACTTTAAAGAGAATGAGACGATGCAAAATGAGGTTTAGAAGGTGCTTAAAGTGACTTTAAAGAGAATGAGACGATGCAAAATGAGGTTTAGAAGGTGCTTAAAGTGACTTTAAAGAGAATGAGACGATGCAAAATGAGGTTTAGAAGGTGCTTAAAGTGACTTTAAAGAGAATGAGACGATGCAAAATGAGGTTTAGAAGGTGCTTAAAGTGACTTTAAAGAGAATGAGACGATGCAAAATGAGGTTTAGAAGGTGCTTAAAGTGACTTTAAAGAGAATGAGACGATGCAAAATGAGGTTTAGAAGGTGCTTAAAGTGACTTTAAAGAGAATGAGACGATGCAAAATGAGGTTTAGAAGGTGCTTAAAGTGACTTTAAAGAGAATGAGACGATGCAAAATGAGGTTTAGAAGGTGCTTAAAGTGACTTTAAAGAGAATGAGACGATGCAAAATGAGGTTTAGAAGGTGCTTAAGGTGACTTTAAAGAGAATGAGACGATGCAAAATGGTGTTTAGAAGGTGCTTAAGGTGACTTTAAAGAGAATGAGACGATGCAAAATGGTGTTTAGAAGGTGCTTAAGGTGACTTTAAAGAGAATGAGACGATGCAAAATGGTGTTTAGAAGGTGCTTAAAGTGACTTTAAAGAGAATGAGACGATGCAAAATGGTGTTTAGAAGGTGCTTAAGGTGACTTTAAAGAGAATGAGACGATGCAAAATGAGGTTTAGAAGGTGCTTAAAGTGACTTTAAAGAGAATGAGACGATGCAAAATGGTGTTTAGAAGGTGCTTAAAGTGACTTTAAAGAGAATGAGACGATGCAAAATGAGGTTTAGAAGGTGCTTAAAGTGACTTTAAAGAGAATGAGACGATGCAAAATGGTGTTTAGAAGGTGCTTAAGGTGACTTTAAAGAGAATGAGACGATGCAAAATGAGGTTTAGAAGGTGCTTAAAGTGACTTTAAAGAGAATGAGACGATGCAAAATGGTGTTTAGAAGGTGCTTAAGGTGACTTTAAAGAGAATGAGACGATGCAAAATGGTGTTTAGAAGGTGCTTAAGGTGACTTTAAAGAGAATGAGACGATGCAAAATGGTGTTTAGAAGGTGCTTAAGGTGACTTTAAAGAGAATGAGACGATGCAAAATGGTGTTTAGAAGGTGCTTAAGGTGACTTTAAAGAGAATGAGACGATGCAAAATGAGGTTTAGAAGGTGCTTAAAGTGACTTTAAAGAGAATGAGACGATGCAAAATGGTGTTTAGAAGGTGCTTAAGGTGACTTTAAAGAGAATGAGACGATGCAAAATGAGGTTTAGAAGGTGCTTAAAGTGACTTTAAAGAGAATGAGACGATGCAAAATGGTGTTTAGAAGGTGCTTAAAGTGACTTTAAAGAGAATGAGACGATGCAAAATGGTGTTTAGAAGGTGCTTAAAGTGACTTTAAAGAGAATGAGACGATGCAAAATGAGGTTTAGAAGGTGCTTAAAGTGACTTTAAAGAGAATGAGACGATGCAAAATGAGGTTTAGAAGGTGCTTAAAGTGACTTTAAAGAGAATGAGACGATGCAAAATGGTGTTTAGAAGGTGCTTAAGGTGACTTTAGAGAGAATGAGACGATGCAAAATGAGGTTTAGAAGGTGCTTAAAGTGACTTTAAAGAGAATGAGACGATGCAAAATGGTGTTTAGAAGGTGCTTAAGGTGACTTTAAAGAGAATGAGACGATGCAAAATGGTGTTTAGAAGGTGCTTAAGGTGACTTTAAAGAGAATGAGACGATGCAAAATGGTGTTTAGAAGGTGCTTAAAGTGACTTTAAAGAGAATGAGACGATGCAAAATGGTGTTTAGAAGGTGCTTAAGGTGACTTTAAAGAGAATGAGACGATGCAAAATGAGGTTTAGAAGGTGCTTAAAGTGACTTTAAAGAGAATGAGACGATGCAAATGGTGTTTAGAAGGTGCTTAAGGTGACTTTAAAGAGAATGAGACGATGCAAAATGAGGTTTAGAAGGTGCTTAAAGTGACTTTAAAGAGAATGAGACGATGCAAAATGGTGTTTAGAAGGTGCTTAAGGTGACTTTAAAGAGAATGAGACGATGCAAAATGAGGTTTAGAAGGTGCTTAAAGTGACTTTAAAGAGAATGAGACGATGCAAAATGGTGTTTAGAAGGTGCTTAAGGTGACTTTAAAGAGAATGAGACGATGCAAAATGGTGTTTAGAAGGTGCTTAAGGTGACTTTAAAGAGAATGAGACGATGCAAAATGGTGTTTAGAAGGTGCTTAAAGTGACTTTAAAGAGAATGAGACGATGCAAAATGGTGTTTAGAAGGTGCTTAAGGTGACTTTAAAGAGAATGAGACGATGCAAAATGAGGTTAAGAAGGTGCTTAAAGTGACTTTAAAGAGAATGAGACGATGCAAAATGGTGTTTAGAAGGTGCTTAAAGTGACTTTAAAGAGAATGAGACGATGCAAAATGAGGTTTAGAAGGTGCTTAAAGTGACTTTAAAGAGAATGAGACGATGCAAAATGAGGTTTAGAAGGTGCTTAAAGTGACTTTAAAGAGAATGAGACGATGCAAAATGAGGTTTAGAAGGTGCTTAAAGTGACTTTAAAGAGAATGAGACGATGCAAAATGAGGTTTAGAAGGTGCTTAAAGTGACTTTAAAGAGAATGAGACGATGCAAAATGGTGTTTAGAAGGTGCTTAAGGTGACTTTAAAGAGAATGAGACGATGCAAAATGATGTTTAGAAGGTGCTTAAGGTGACTTTAAAGAGAATGAGACGATGCAAAATGAGGTTTAGAAGGTGCTTAAAGTGACTTTAAAGAGAATGAGACGATGCAAAATGGTGTTTAGAAGGTGCTTAAAGTGACTTTAAAGAGAATGAGACGATGCAAAATGGTGTTTAGAAGGTGCTTAAAGTGACTTTAAAGAGAATGAGACGATGCAAAATGAGGTTTAGAAGGTGCTTAAAGTGACTTTAAAGAGAATGAGACGATGCAAAATGAGGTTTAGAAGGTGCTTAAAGTGACTTTAAAGAGAATGAGACGATGCAAAATGGTGTTTAGAAGGTGCTTAAGGTGACTTTAAAGAGAATGAGACGATGCAAAATGAGGTTTAGAAGGTGCTTAAAGTGACTTTAAAGAGAATGAGACGATGCAAAATGGTGTTTAGAAGGTGCTTAAGGTGACTTTAAAGAGAATGAGACGATGCAAAATGGTGTTTAGAAGGTGCTTAAGGTGACTTTAAAGAGAATGAGACGATGCAAAATGGTGTTTAGAAGGTGCTTAAAGTGACTTTAAAGAGAATGAGACGATGCAAAATGGTGTTTAGAAGGTGCTTAAGGTGACTTTAAAGAGAATGAGACGATGCAAAATGAGGTTTAGAAGGTGCTTAAAGTGACTTTAAAGAGAATGAGATGATGCAAAATGGTGTTTAGAAGGTGCTTAAAGTGACTTTAAAGAGAATGAGACGATGCAAAATGAGGTTTAGAAGGTGCTTAAAGTGACTTTAAAGAGAATGAGACGATGCAAAATGGTGTTTAGAAGGTGCTTAAGGTGACTTTAAAGAGAATGAGACGATGCAAAATGAGGTTTAGAAGGTGCTTAAAGTGACTTTAAAGAGAATGAGACGATGCAAAATGAGGTTTAGAAGGTGCTTAAAGTGACATTAAAGAGAATGAGACGATGCAAAATGAGGTTTAGAAGGTGCTTAAAGTGACTTTAAAGAGAATGAGACGATGCAAAATGAGGTTTAGAAGGTGCTTAAAGTGACTTTAAAGAGAATGAGACGATGCAAAATGAGGTTTAGAAGGTGCTTAAAGTGACTTTAAAGAGAATGAGACGATGCAAAATGGTGTTTAGAAGGTGCTTAAGGTGACTTTAAAGAGAATGAGACGATGCAAAATGGTGTTTAGAAGGTGCTTAAGGTGACTTTAAAGAGAATGAGACGATGCAAAATGAGGTTTAGAAGGTGCTTAAAGTGACTTTAAAGAGAATGAGACGATGCAAAATGGTGTTTAGAAGGTGCTTAAGGTGACTTTAAAGAGAATGAGACGATGCAAAATGAGGTTTAGAAGGTGCTTAAAGTGACTTTAAAGAGAATGAGACGATGCAAAATGGTGTTTAGAAGGTGCTTAAAGTGACTTTAAAGAGAATGAGACGATGCAAAATGAGGTTTAGAAGGTGCTTAAAGTGACTTTAAAGAGAATGAGACGATGCAAAATGGTGTTTAGAAGGTGCTTAAAGTGACTTTAAAGAGAATGAGACGATGCAAAATGAGGTTTAGAAGGTGCTTAAAGTGACTTTAAAGAGAATGAGACGATGCAAAATGAGGTTTAGAAGGTGCTTAAAGTGACTTTAAAGAGAATGAGACGATGCAAAATGAGGTTTAGAAGGTGCTTAAAGTGACTTTAAAGAGAATGAGACGATGCAAAATGAGGTTTAGAAGGTGCTTAAAGTGACTTTAAAGAGAATGAGACGATGCAAAATGAGGTTTAGAAGGTGCTTAAAGTGACTTTAAAGAGAATGAGACGATGCAAAATGAGGTTTAGAAGGTGCTTAAAGTGACTTTAAAGAGAATGAGACGATGCAAAATGGTGTTTAGAAGGTGCTTAAGGTGACTTTAAAGAGAATGAGACGATGCAAAATGGTGTTTAGAAGGTGCTTAAGGTGACTTTAAAGAGAATGAGACGATGCAAAATGAGGTTTAGAAGGTGCTTAAAGTGACTTTAAAGAGAATGAGACGATGCAAAATGGTGTTTAGAAGGTGCTTAAGGTGACTTTAAAGAGAATGAGACGATGCAAAATGAGGTTTAGAAGGTGCTTAAAGTGACTTTAAAGAGAATGAGACGATGCAAAATGAGGTTTAGAAGGTGCTTAAAGTGACTTTAAAGAGAATGAGACGATGCAAAATGAGGTTTAGAAGGTGCTTAAAGTGACTTTAAAGAGAATGAGACGATGCAAAATGAGGTTTAGAAGGTGCTTAAAGTGACTTTAAAGAGAATGAGACGATGCAAAATGAGGTTTAGAAGGTGCTTAAAGTGACTTTAAAGAGAATGAGACGATGCAAAATGAGGTTTAGAAGGTGCTTAAAGTGACTTTAAAGAGAATGAGACGATGCAAAATGAGGTTTAGAAGGTGCTTAAAGTGACTTTAAAGAGAATGAGACGATGCAAAATGAGGTTTAGAAGGTGCTTAAAGTGACTTTAAAGAGAATGAGACGATGCAAAATGAGGTTTAGAAGGTGCTTAAAGTGACTTTAAAGAGAATGAGACGATGCAAAATGGTGTTTAGAAGGTGCTTAAGGTGACTTTAAAGAGAATGAGACGATGCAAAATGGTGTTTAGAAGGTGCTTAAGGTGACTTTAAAGAGAATGAGACGATGCAAAATGAGGTTTAGAAGGTGCTTAAAGTGACTTTAAAGAGAATGAGACGATGCAAAATGGTGTTTAGAAGGTGCTTAAGGTGACTTTAAAGAGAATGAGACGATGCAAAATGAGGTTTAGAAGGTGCTTAAAGTGACTTTAAAGAGAATGAGACGATGCAAAATGGTGTTTAGAAGGTGCTTAAAGTGACTTTAAAGACAATGAGACGATGCAAAATGAGGTTTAGAAGGTGCTTAAAGTGACTTTAAAGAGAATGAGACGATGCAAAATGAGGTTTAGAAGGTGCTTAAAGTGACTTTAAAGAGAATGAGACGATGCAAAATGGTGTTTAGAAGGTGCTTAAGGTGACTTTAAAGAGAATGAGACGATGCAAAATGAGGTTTAGAAGGTGCTTAAAGTGACTTTAAAGAGAATGAGACGATGCAAAATGGTGTTTAGAAGGTGCTTAAGGTGACTTTAAAGAGAATGAGACGATGCAAAATGGTGTTTAGAAGGTGCTTAAGGTGACTTTAAAGAGAATGAGACGATGCAAAATGGTGTTTAGAAGGTGCTTAAGGTGACTTTAAAGAGAATGAGACGATGCAAAATGGTGTTTAGAAGGTGCTTAAGGTGACTTTAAAGAGAATGAGACGATGCAAAATGAGGTTTAGAAGGTGCTTAAAGTGACTTTAAAGAGAATGAGACGATGCAAAATGGTGTTTAGAAGGTGCTTAAGGTGACTTTAAAGAGAATGAGACGATGCAAAATGAGGTTTAGAAGGTGCTTAAAGTGACTTTAAAGAGAATGAGACGATGCAAAATGAGGTTTAGAAGGTGCTTAAAGTGACTTTAAAGAGAATGAGACGATGCAAAATGGTGTTTAGAAGGTGCTTAAGGTGACTTTAAAGAGAATGAGACGATGCAAAATGAGGTTTAGAAGGTGCTTAAAGTGACTTTAAAGAGAATGAGACGATGCAAAATGGTGTTTAGAAGGTGCTTAAAGTGACTTTAAAGAGAATGAGACGATGCAAAATGAGGTTTAGAAGGTGCTTAAAGTGACTTTAAAGAGAATGAGACGATGCAAAATGAGGTTTAGAAGGTGCTTAAAGTGACTTTAAAGAGAATGAGACGATGCAAAATGAGGTTTAGAAGGTGCTTAAAGTGACTTTAAAGAGAATGAGACGATGCAAAATGAGGTTTAGAAGGTGCTTAAAGTGACTTTAAAGAGAATGAGACGATGCAAAATGGTGTTTAGAAGGTGCTTAAGGTGACTTTAAAGAGAATGAGACGATGCAAAATGGTGTTTAGAAGGTGCTTAAGGTGACTTTAAAGAGAATGAGACGATGCAAAATGAGGTTTAGAAGGTGCTTAAAGTGACTTAAAGAGAATGAGACGATGCAAAATGGTGTTTAGAAGGTGCTTAAAGGTGACTTTAAAGAGAATGAGACGATGCAAAATGAGGTTTAGAAGGTGCTTAAAGTGACTTTAAAGAGAATGAGACGATGCAAAATGGTGTTTAGAAGGTGCTTAAAGGTGACTTTAAAGAGAATGAGACGATGCAAAATGAGGTTTAGAAGGTGCTTAAAGTGACTTTAAAGAGAATGAGACGATGCAAAATGGTGTTTAGAAGGTGCTTAAGGTGACTTTAAAGAGAATGAGACGATGCAAAATGGTGTTTAGAAGGTGCTTAAGGTGACTTTAAAGAGAATGAGACGATGCAAAATGGTGGTTTAGAAGGTGCTTAAGGTGACTTTAAAGAGAATGAGACGATGCAAAATGGTGTTTAGAAGGTGCTTAAGGTGACTTTAAAGAGAATGAGACGATGCAAAATGGGTGTTTAGAAGGTGCTTAAGGTGACTTTAAAAGAGAATGAGA
>NW_026525294.1:0-39591 GCF_943734705.1 Anopheles coustani
GTGCTTAAAGTGACTTTAAAGAGAATGAGACGATGCAAAATGGTGTTTAGAAGGTGCTTAAGGTGACTTTAAAGAGAATGAGACGATGCAAAATGAGGTTTAGAAGGTGCTTAAAGTGACTTTAAAGAGAATGAGACGATGCAAAATGGTGTTTAGAAGGTGCTTAAGGTGACTTTAAAGAGAATGAGACGATGCAAAATGAGGTTTAGAAGGTGCTTAAAGTGACTTTAAAGAGAATGAGACGATGCAAAATGGTGTTTAGAAGGTGCTTAAAGTGACTTTAAAGAGAATGAGACGATGCAAAATGGTGTTTAGAAGGTGCTTAAAGTGACTTTAAAGAGAATGAGACGATGCAAAATGGTGTTTAGAAGGTGCTTAAAGTGACTTTAAAGAGAATGAGACGATGCAAAATGAGGTTTAGAAGGTGCTTAAAGTGACTTTAAAGAGAATGAGACGATGCAAAATGAGGTTTAGAAGGTGCTTAAAGTGACTTTAAAGAGAATGAGACGATGCAAAATGGTGTTTAGAAGGTGCTTAAGGTGACTTTAAAGAGAATGAGACGATGCAAAATGAGGTTTAGAAGGTGCTTAAGGTGACTTTAAAGAGAATGAGACGATGCAAAATGGTGTTTAGAAGGTGCTTAAGGTGACTTTAAAGAGAATGAGACGATGCAAAATGGTGTTTAGAAGGTGCTTAAAGTGACTTTAAAGAGAATGAGACGATCCAAAATGGTGTTTAGAAGGTGCTTAAAGTGACTTTAAAGAGAATGAGACGATGCAAAATGAGGTTTAGAAGGTGCTTAAAGTGACTTTAAAGAGAATGAGACGATGCAAAATGGTGTTTAGAAGGTGCTTAAGGTGACTTTAAAGAGAATGAGACGAAGCAAAATGGTGTTTAGAAGGTGCTTAAGGTGACTTTAAAGAGAATGAGACGATGCAAAATGAGGTTTAGAAGGTGCTTAAGGTGACTTTAAAGAGAATGAGACGATGCAAAATGAGGTTTAGAAGGTGCTTAAAGTGACTTTAAAGAGAATGAGACGATGCAAAATGGTGTTTAGAAGGTGCTTAAGGTGACTTTAAAGAGAATGAGACGATGCAAAATGGTGTTAAGAAGGTGCTTAAGGTGACTTTAAAGAGAATGAGACGATGCAAAATGAGGTTTAGAAGGTGCTTAAGGTGACTTTAAAGAGAATGAGACGATGCAAAATGAGGTTTAGAAGGTTCTTAAAGTGACTTTAAAGAGAATGAGACGATGCAAAATGGTGTTTAGAAGGTGCTTAAGGTGACTTTAAAGAGAATGAGACGATGCAAAATGGTGTTTAGAAGGTGCTTAAAGTGACTTTAAAGAGAATGAGACGATGCAAAATGAGGTTTAGAAGGTGCTTAAAGTGACTTTAAAGAGAATGAGACGATGCAAAATGGTGTTTAGAAGGTGCTTAAAGTGACTTTAAAGAGAATGAGACGATGCAAAATGAGGTTTAGAAGGTGCTTAAAGTGACTTTAAAGAGAATGAGACGATGCAAAATGGTGTTTAGAAGGTGCTTAAAGTGACTTTAAAGAGAATGAGACGATGCAAAATGAGGTTTAGAAGGTGCTTAAAGTGACTTTAAAGAGAATGAGACGATGCAAAATGGTGTTTAGAAGGTGCTTAAAGTGACTTTAAAGAGAATGAGACGATGCAAAATGGTGTTTAGAAGGTGCTTAAGGTGACTTTAAAGAGAATGAGACGATGCAAAATGAGGTTTAGAAGGTGCTTAAAGTGACTTTAAAGAGAATGAGACGATGCAAAATGGTGTTTAGAAGGTGCTTAAAGTGACTTTAAAGAGAATGAGACGATGCAAAATGGTGTTTAGAAGGTGCTTAAAGTGACTTTAAAGAGAATGAGACGATGCAAAATGGTGTTTAGAAGGTGCTTAAGGTGACTTTAAAGAGAATGAGACGATGCAAAATGAGGTTTAGAAGGTGCTTAAAGTGACTTTAAAGAGAATGAGACGATGCAAAATGGTGTTTAGAAGGTGCTTAAGGTGACTTTAAAGAGAATGAGACGATGCAAAATGAGGTTTAGAAGGTGCTTAAGGTGACTTTAAAGAGAATGAGACGATGCAAAATGAGGTTTAGAAGGTGCTTAAGGTGACTTTAAAGAGAATGAGACGATGCAAAATGAGGTTTAGAAGGTGCTTAAAGTGACTTTAAAGAGAATGAGACGATGCAAAATGGTGTTTAGAAGGTGCTTAAAGTGACTTTAAAGAGAATGAGACGATGCAAAATGGTGTTTAGAAGGTGCTTAAGGTGACTTTAAAGAGAATGAGACGATGCAAAATGAGGTTTAGAAGGTGCTTAAAGTGACTTTAAAGAGAATGAGACGATGCAAAATGGTGTTTAGAAGGTGCTTAAGGTGACTTTAAAGAGAATGAGACGATGCAAAATGAGGTTTAGAAGGTGCTTAAAGTGACTTTAAAGAGAATGAGACGATGCAAAATGGTGTTTAGAAGGTGCTTAAGGTGACTTTAAAGAGAATGAGACGATGCAAAATGAGGTTTAGAAGGTGCTTAAAGTGACTTTAAAGAGAATGAGACGATGCAAAATGAGGTTTAGAAGGTGCTTAAAGTGACTTTAAAGAGAATGAGACGATGCAAAATGGTGTTTAGAAGGTGCTTAAGGTGACTTTAAAGAGAATGAGACGATGCAAAATGAGGTTTAGAAGGTGCTTAAAGTGACTTTAAAGAGAATGAGACGATGCAAAATGGTGTTTAGAAGGTGCTTAAAGTGACTTTAAAGAGAATGAGACGATGCAAAATGGTGTTTAGAAGATGCTTAAGGTGACTTTAAAGAGAATGAGACGATGCAAAATGAGGTTTAGAAGGTGCTTAAAGTGACTTTAAAGAGAATGAGACGATGCAAAATGGTGTTTAGAAGGTGCTTAAGGTGACTTTAAAGAGAATGAGACGATGCAAAATGAGGTTTAGAAGGTGCTTAAAGTGACTTTAAAGAGAATGAGACGATGCAAAATGGTGTTTAGAAGGTGCTTAAAGTGACTTTAAAGAGAATGAGACGATGCAAAATGGTGTTTAGAAGGTGCTTAAAGTGACTTTAAAGAGAATGAGACGATGCAAAATGGTGTTTAGAAGGTGCTTAAAGTGACTTTAAAGAGAATGAGACGATGCAAAATGAGGTTTAGAAGGTGCTTAAAGTGACTTTAAAGAGAATGAGACGATGCAAAATGAGGTTTAGAAGGTGCTTAAAGTGACTTTAAAGAGAATGAGACGATGCAAAATGGTGTTTAGAAGGTGCTTAAGGTGACTTTAAAGAGAATGAGACGATGCAAAATGAGGTTTAGAAGGTGCTTAAGGTGACTTTAAAGAGAATGAGACGATGCAAAATGGTGTTTAGAAGGTGCTTAAGGTGACTTTAAAGAGAATGAGACGATGCAAAATGGTGTTTAGAAGGTGCTTAAAGTGACTTTAAAGAGAATGAGACGATGCAAAATGGTGTTTAGAAGGTGCTTAAAGTGACTTTAAAGAGAATGAGACGATGCAAGATGAGGTTTAGAAGGTGCTTAAAGTGACTTTAAAGAGAATGAGACGATGCAAAATGAGGTTTAGAAGGTGCTTAAAGTGACTTTAAAGAGAATGAGACGATGCAAAATGGTGTTTAGAAGGTGCTTAAGGTGACTTTAAAGAGAATGAGACGATGCAAAATGAGGTTTAGAAGGTGCTTAAGGTGACTTTAAAGAGAATGAGACGATGCAAAATGGTGTTTAGAAGGTGCTTGAGGTGACTTTAAAGAGAATGAGACGATGCAAAATGAGGTTTAGAAGGTGCTTAAAGTGACTTTAAAGAGAATGAGACGATGCAAAATGGTGTTTAGAAGGTGCTTAAGGTGACTTTAAAGAGAATGAGACGATGCAAAATGAGGTTTAGAAGGTGCTTAAAGTGACTTTAAAGAGAATGAGACGATGCAAAATGAGGTTTAGAAGGTGCTTAAAGTGACTTTAAAGAGAATGAGACGATGCAAAATGGTGTTTAGAAGGTGCTTAAGGTGACTTTAAAGAGAATGAGACGATGCAAAATGAGGTTTAGAAGGTGCTTAAAGTGACTTTAAAGAGAATGAGACGATGCAAAATGGTGTTTAGAAGGTGCTTAAGGTGACTTTAAAGAGAATGAGACGATGCAAAATGAGGTTTAGAAGGTGCTTAAAGTGACTTTAAAGAGAATGAGACGATGCAAAATGAGGTTTAGAAGGTGCTTAAAGTGACTTTAAAGAGAATGAGACGATGCAAAATGGTGTTTAGAAGGTGCTTAAGGTGACTTTAAAGAGAATGAGACGATGCAAAATGAGGTTTAGAAGGTGCTTAAAGTGACTTTAAGAGAATGAGACGATGCAAAATGGTGTTTAGAAGGTGCTTAAAGTGACTTTAAAGAGAATGAGACGATGCAAAATGGTGTTTAGAAGGTGCTTAAGGTGACTTTAAAGAGAATGAGACGATGCAAAATGAGGTTTAGAAGGTGCTTAAAGTGACTTTAAAGAGAATGAGACGATGCAAAATGGTGTTTAGAAGGTGCTTAAGGTGACTTTAAAGAGAATGAGACGATGCAAAATGAGGTTTAGAAGGTGCTTAAAGTGACTTTAAAGAGAATGAGACGATGCAAAATGGTGTTTAGAAGGTGCTTAAAGTGACTTTAAAGAGAATGAGACGATGCAAAATGGTGTTTAGAAGGTGCTTAAGGTGACTTTAAAGAGAATGAGACGATGCAAAATGAGGTTTAGAAGGTGCTTAAAGTGACTTTAAAGAGAATGAGACGATGCAAAATGGTGTTTAGAAGGTGCTTAAGGTGACTTTAAAGAGAATGAGACGATGCAAAATGAGGTTTAGAAGGTGCTTAAAGTGACTTTAAAGAGAATGAGACGATGCAAAATGGTGTTTAGAAGGTGCTTAAAGTGACTTTAAAGAGAATGAGACGATGCAAAATGGTGTTTAGAAGGTGCTTAAGGTGACTTTAAAGAGAATGAGACGATGCAAAATGAGGTCTAGAAGGTGCTTAAAGTGACTTTAAAGAGAATGAGACGATGCAAAATGGTGTTTAGAAGGTGTTTAAAGTGACTTTAAAGAGAATGAGACGATGCAAAATGGTGTTTAGAAGGTGCTTAAGGTGACTTTAAAGAGAATGAGACGATGCAAAATGAGGTTTAGAAGGTGCTTAAAGTGACTTTAAAGAGAATGAGACGATGCAAAATGGTGTTTAGAAGGTGCTTAAGGTGACTTTAAAGAGAATGAGACGATGCAAAATGAGGTTTAGAAGGTGCTTAAAGTGACTTTAAAGAGAATGAGACGATGCAAAATGGTGTTTAGAAGGTGCTTAAGGTGACTTTAAAGAGAATGAGACGATGCAAAATGGTGTTTAGAAGGTGCTTAAGGTGACTTTAAAGAGAATGAGACGATGCAAAATGGTGTTTAGAAGGTGCTTAAGGTGACTTTAAAGAGAATGAGACGATGCAAAATGAGGTTTAGAAGGTGCTTAAAGTGACTTTAAAGAGAATGAGACGATGCAAAATGGTGTTTAGAAGGTGCTTAAGGTGACTTTAAAGAGAATGAGACGATGCAAAATGAGGTTTAGAAGGTGCTTAAAGTGACTTTAAAGAGAATGAGACGATGCAAAATGGTGTTTAGAAGGTGCTTAAGGTGACTTTAAAGAGAATGAGACGATGCAAAATGGTGTTTAGAAGGTGCTTAAAGTGACTTTAAAGAGAATGAGACGATGCAAAATGGTGTTTAGAAGGTGCTTAAGGTGACTTTAAAGAGAATGAGACGATGCAAAATGGTGTTTAGAAGGTGCTTAAGGTGACTTTAAAGAGAATGAGACGATGCAAAATGAGGTTTAGAAGGTGCTTAAGGTGACTTTAAAGAGAATGAGACGATGCAAAATGAGGTTTAGAAGGTGCTTAAAGTGACTTTAAAGAGAATGAGACGATGCAAAATGGTGTTTAGAAGGTGCTTAAAGTGACTTTAAAGAGAATGAGACGATGCAAAATGGTGTTTAGAAGGTGCTTAAGTGACTTTAAAGAGAATGAGACGATGCAAAATGGTGTTTAGAAGGTGCTTAAGGTGACTTTAAAGAGAATGAGGACGATGCAAAATGGTGTTTAGAAGGTGCTTAAGGTGACTTTAAAGAGAATGAGACGATGCAAAATGAGGTTTAGAAGGTGCTTAAAGTGACTTTAAAGAGAATGAGACGATGCAAAATGGTGTTTAGAAGGTGCTTAAGGTGACTTTAAAGAGAATGAGACGATGCAAAATGAGGTTTAGAAGGTGCTTAAGGTGACTTTAAAGAGAATGAGACGATGCAAAATGGTGTTTAGAAGGTGCTTGAGGTGACTTTAAAGAGAATGAGACGATGCAAAATGGTGTTTAGAAGGTGCTTAAGGTGACTTTAAAGAGAATGAGACGATGCAAAATGAGGTTTAGAAGGTGCTTAAAGTGACTTTAAAGAGAATGAGACGATGCAAAATGGTGTTTAGAAGGTGCTTAAGGTGACTTTAAAGAGAATGAGACGATGCAAAATGGTGTTTAGAAGGTGCTTAAAGTGACTTTAAAGAGAATGAGACGATGCAAAATGGTGTTTAGAAGGTGCTTAAGGTGACTTTAAAGAGAATGAGACGATGCAAAATGGTGTTTAGAAGGTGCTTAAGGTGACTTTAAAGAGAATGAGACGATGCAAAATGAGGTTTAGAAGGTGCTTAAGGTGACTTTAAAGAGAATGAGACGATGCAAAATGAGGTTAGAAGGTGCTTAAAGTGACTTTAAAGAGAATGAGACGATGCAAAATGGTGTTTAGAAGGTGCTTAAGGTGACTTTAAAGAGAATGAGACGATGCAAAATGAGGTTTAGAAGGTGCTTAAAGTGACTTTAAAGAGAATGAGACGATGCAAAATGAGGTTTAGAAGGTGCTTAAAGTGACTTTAAAGAGAATGAGACGATGCAAAATGGTGTTTAGAAGGTGCTTAAGGTGACTTTAAAGAGAATGAGACGATGCAAAATGAGGTTTAGAAGGTGCTTAAAGTGACTTTAAAGAGAATGAGACGATGCAAAATGGTGTTTAGAAGGTGCTTAAAGTGACTTTAAAGAGAATGAGACGATGCAAAATGGTGTTTAGAAGGTGCTTAAGGTGACTTTAAAGAGAATGAGACGATGCAAAATGAGGTTTAGAAGGTGCTTAAAGTGACTTTAAAGAGAATGAGACGATGCAAAATGGTGTTTAGAAGGTGCTTAAGGTGACTTTAAAGAGAATGAGACGATGCAAAATGAGGTTTAGAAGGTGCTTAAAGTGACTTTAAAGAGAATGAGACGATGCAAAATGGTGTTTAGAAGGTGCTTAAAGTGACTTTAAAGAGAATGAGACGATGCAAAATGGTGTTTAGAAGGTGCTTAAGGTGACTTTAAAGAGAATGAGACGATGCAAAATGAGGTTTAGAAGGTGCTTAAAGTGACTTTAAAGAGAATGAGACGATGAAAAATGGTGTTTAGAAGGTGCTTAAGGTGACTTTAAAGAGAATGAGACGATGCAAAATGAGGTTTAGAAGGTGCTTAAGGTGACTTTAAAGAGAATGAGACGATGCAAAATGAGGTTTAGAAGGTGCTTAAGGTGACTTTAAAGAGAATGAGACGATGCAAAATGGTGTTTAGAAGGTGCTTAAAGTGACTTTAAAGAGAATGAGACGATGCAAAATGGTGTTTAGAAGGTGCTTAAAGTGACTTTAAAGAGAATGAGACGATGCAAAATGAGGTTTAGAAGGTGCTTAAAGTGACTTTAAAGAGAATGAGACGATGCAAAATGAGGTTTAGAAGGTGCTTAAAGTGACTTTAAAGAGAATGAGACGATGCAAAATGGTGTTTAGAAGGTGCTTAAGGTGACTTTAAAGAGAATGAGACGATGCAAAATGAGGTTTAGAAGGTGCTTAAGGTGACTTTAAAGAGAATGAGACGATGCAAAATGGTGTTTAGAAGGTGCTTAAGGTGACTTTAAAGAGAATGAGACGATGCAAAATGAGGTTTAGAAGGTGCTTAAAGTGACTTTAAAGAGAATGAGACGATGCAAAATGGTGTTTAGAAGGTGCTTAAGGTGACTTTAAAGAGAATGAGACGATGCAAAATGAGGTTTAGAAGGTGCTTAAAGTGACTTTAAAGAGAATGAGACGATGCAAAATGAGGTTTAGAAGGTGCTTAAAGTGACTTTAAAGAGAATGAGACGATGCAAAATGGTGTTTAGAAGGTGCTTAAGGTGACTTTAAAGAGAATGAGACGATGCAAAATGAGGTTTAGAAGGTGCTTAAAGTGACTTTAAAGAGAATGAGACGATGCAAAATGAGGTTTAGAAGGTGCTTAAAGTGACTTTAAAGAGAATGAGACGATGCAAAATGGTGTTTAGAAGGTGCTTAAGGTGACTTTAAAGAGAATGAGACGATGCAAAATGAGGTTTAGAAGGTGCTTAAAGTGACTTTAAAGAGAATGAGACGATGCAAAATGGTGTTTAGAAGGTGCTTAAGGTGACTTTAAAGAGAATGAGACGATGCAAAATGAGGTTTAGAAGGTGCTTAAGGTGACTTTAAAGAGAATGAGACGATGCAAAATGGTGTTTAGAAGGTGCTTAAGGTGACTTTAAAGAGAATGAGACGATGCAAAATGAGGTTTAGAAGGTGCTTAAAGTGACTTTAAAGAGAATGAGACGATGCAAAATGGTGTTTAGAAGGTGCTTAAGGTGACTTTAAAGAGAATGAGACGATGCAAAATGAGGTTTAGAAGGTGCTTAAAGTGACTTTAAAGAGAATGAGACGATGCAAAATGAGGTTTAGAAGGTGCTTAAAGTGACTTTAAAGAGAATGAGACGATGCAAAATGGTGTTTAGAAGGTGCTTAAGGTGACTTTAAAGAGAATGAGACGATGCAAAATGAGGTTTAGAAGGTGCTTAAAGTGACTTTAAAGAGAATGAGACGATGCAAAATGAGGTTTAGAAGGTGCTTAAAGTGACTTTAAAGAGAATGAGACGATGCAAAATGGTGTTTAGAAGGTGCTTAAGGTGACTTTAAAGAGAATGAGACGATGCAAAATGAGGTTTAGAAGGTGCTTAAAGTGACTTTAAAGAGAATGAGACGATGCAAAATGGTGTTTAGAAGGTGCTTAAAGTGACTTTAAAGAGAATGAGACGATGCAAAATGGTGTTTAGAAGGTGCTTAAGGTGACTTTAAAGAGAATGAGACGATGCAAAATGAGGTTTAGAAGGTGCTTAAAGTGACTTTAAAGAAAATGAGACGATGCAAAATGGTGTTTAGAAGGTGCTTAAAGTGACTTTAAAGAGAATGAGACGATGCAAAATGGTGTTTAGAAGGTGCTTAAGGTGACTTTAAAGAGAATGAGACGATGCAAAATGAGGTTTAGAAGGTGCTTAAAGTGACTTTAAAGAGAATGAGACGATGCAAAATGGTGTTTAGAAGGTGCTTAAGGTGACTTTAAAGAGAATGAGACGATGCAAAATGGTGTTTAGAAGGTGCTTAAAGTGACTTTAAAGAGAATGAGACGATGCAAAATGAGGTTTAGAAGGTGCTTAAAGTGACTTTAAAGAGAATGAGACGATGCAAAATGGTGTTTAGAAGGTGCTTAAGGTGACTTTAAAGAGAATGAGACGATGCAAAATGAGGTTTAGAAGGTGCTTAAAGTGACTTTAAAGAGAATGAGACGATGCAAAATGGTGTTTAGAAGGTGCTTAAAGTGACTTTAAAGAGAATGAGACGATGCAAAATGGTGTTTAGAAGGTGCTTAAGGTGACTTTAAAGAGAATGAGACGATGCAAAATGAGGTTTAGAAGGTGCTTAAAGTGACTTTAAAGAAAATGAGACGATGCAAAATGGTGTTTAGAAGGTGCTTAAAGTGACTTTAAAGAGAATGAGACGATGCAAAATGGTGTTTAGAAGGTGCTTAAGGTGACTTTAAAGAGAATGAGACGATGCAAAATGAGGTTTAGAAGGTGCTTAAAGTGACTTTAAAGAGAATGAGACGATGCAAAATGGTGTTTAGAAGGTGCTTAAGGTGACTTTAAAGAGAATGAGACGATGCAAAATGGTGTTTAGAAGGTGCTTAAAGTGACTTTAAAGAGAATGAGACGATGCAAAATGGTGTTTAGAAGGTGCTTAAGGTGACTTTAAAGAGAATGAGACGATGCAAAATGGTGTTTAGAAGGTGCTTAAGGTGACTTTAAAGAGAATGAGACGATGCAAAATGAGGTTTAGAAGGTGCTTAAGGTGACTTTAAAGAGAATGAGACGATGCAAAATGAGGTTTAGAAGGTGCTTAAAGTGACTTTAAAGAGAATGAGACGATGCAAAATGGTGTTTAGAAGGTGCTTAAAGTGACTTTAAAGAGAATGAGACGATGCAAAATGGTGTTTAGAAGGTGCTTAAAGTGACTTTAAAGAGAATGAGACGATGCAAAATGGTGTTTAGAAGGTGCTTAAAGTGACTTTAAAGAGAATGAGACGATGCAAAATGGTGTTTAGAAGGTGCTTAAAGTGACTTTAAAGAGAATGAGACGATGCAAAATGAGGTTTAGAAGGTGCTTAAAGTGACTTTAAAGAGAATGAGACGATGCAAAATGAGGTTTAGAAGGTGCTTAAAGTGACTTTAAAGAGAATGAGACGATGCAAAATGGTGTTTAGAAGGTGCTTAAGGTGACTTTAAAGAGAATGAGACGATGCAAAATGAGGTTTAGAAGGTGCTTAAGGTGACTTTAAAGAGAATGAGACGATGCAAAATGGTGTTTAGAAGGTGCTTAAGGTGACTTTAAAGAGAATGAGACGATGCAAAATGAGGTTTAGAAGGTGCTTAAAGTGACTTTAAAGAGAATGAGACGATGCAAAATGGTGTTTAGAAGGTGCTTAAGGTGACTTTAAAGAGAATGAGACGATGCAAAATGAGGTTTAGAAGGTGCTTAAAGTGACTTTAAAGAGAATGAGACGATGCAAAATGAGGTTTAGAAGGTGCTTAAAGTGATTTTAAAGAGAATGAGACGATGCAAAATGGTGTTTAGAAGGTGCTTAAGGTGACTTTAAAGAGAATGAGACGATGCAAAATGAGGTTTAGAAGGTGCTTAAAGTGACTTTAAAGAGAATGAGACGATGCAAAATGGTGTTTAGAAGGTGCTTAAGGTGACTTTAAAGAGAATGAGACGATGCAAAATGAGGTTTAGAAGGTGCTTAAAGTGACTTTAAAGAGAATGAGACGATGCAAAATGAGGTTTAGAAGGTGCTTAAAGTGACTTTAAAGAGAATGAGACGATGCAAAATGGTGTTTAGAAGGTGCTTAAGGTGACTTTGAAGAGAATGAGACGATGCAAAATGAGGTTTAGAAGGTGCTTAAAGTGACTTTAAAGAGAATGAGACGATGCAAAATGGTGTTTAGAAGGTGCTTAAAGTGACTTTAAAGAGAATGAGACGATGCAAAATGGTGTTTAGAAGGTGCTTAAGGTGACTTTAAAGAGAATGAGACGATGCAAAATGAGGTTTAGAAGGTGCTTAAAGTGACTTTAAAGAGAATGAGACGATGCAAAATGGTGTTTAGAAGGTGCTTAAGGTGACTTTAAAGAGAATGAGACGATGCAAAATGAGGTTTAGAAGGTGCTTAAAGTGACTTTAAAGAGAATGAGACGATGCAAAATGAGGTTTAGAAGGTGCTTAAAGTGACTTTAAAGAGAATGAGACGATGCAAAATGGTGTTTAGAAGGTGCTTAAGGTGACTTTGAAGAGAATGAGACGATGCAAAATGAGGTTTAGAAGGTGCTTAAAGTGACTTTAAAGAGAATGAGACGATGCAAAATGGTGTTTAGAAGGTGCTTAAAGTGACTTTAAAGAGAATGAGACGATGCAAAATGGTGTTTAGAAGGTGCTTAAAGTGACTTTAAAGAGAATGAGACGATGCAAAATGAGGTTTAGAAGGTGCTTAAAGTGACTTTAAAGAGAATGAGACGATGCAAAATGGTGTTTAGAAGGTGCTTAAGGTGACTTTAAAGAGAATGAGACGATGCAAAATGAGGTTTAGAAGGTGCTTAAAGTGACTTTAAAGAGAATGAGACGATGCAAAATGGTGTTTAGAAGGTGCTTAAAGTGACTTTAAAGAGAATGAGACGATGCAAAATGGTGTTTAGAAGGTGTTTAAGGTGACTTTAAAGAGAATGAGACGATGCAAAATGAGGTTTAGAAGGTGCTTAAAGTGACTTTAAAGAGAATGAGACGATGCAAAATGGTGTTTAGAAGGTGCTTAAGGTGACTTTAAAGAGAATGAGACGATGCAAAATGAGGTTTAGAAGGTGCTTAAGGTGACTTTAAAGAGAATGAGACGATGCAAAATGAGGTTTAGAAGGTGCTTAAGGTGACTTTAAAGAGAATGAGACGATGCAAAATGAGGTTTAGAAGGTGCTTAAAGTGACTTTTAAGAGAATGAGACGATGCAAAATGAGGTTTAGAAGGTGCTTAAAGTGACTTTAAAGAGAATGAGACGATGCAAAATGGTGTTTAGAAGGTGCTTAAGGTGACTTTAAAGAGAATGAGACGATGCAAAATGAGGTTTAGAAGGTGCTTAAAGTGACTTTAAAGAGAATGAGACGATGCAAAATGGTGTTTAGAAGGTGCTTAAGGTGACTTTAAAGAGAATGAGACGATGCAAAATGAGGTTTAGAAGGTGCTTAAAGTGACTTTAAAGAGAATGAGACGATGCAAAATGGTGTTTAGAAGGTGCTTAAAGTGACTTTAAAGAGAATGAGACGATGCAAAATGGTGTTTAGAAGGTGCTTAAGGTGACTTTAAAGAGAATGAGACGATGCAAAATGAGGTTTAGAAGGTGCTTAAAGTGACTTTAAAGAGAATGAGACGATGCAAAATGGTGTTTAGAAGGTGCTTAAGGTGACTTTAAAGAGAATGAGACGATGCAAAATGAGGTTTAGAAGGTGCTTAAAGTGACTTTAAAGAGAATGAGACGATGCAAAATGGTGTTTAGAAGGTGCTTAAGGTGACTTTAAAGAGAATGAGACGATGCAAAATGGTGTTTAGAAGGTGCTTAAGGTGACTTTAAAGAGAATGAGACGATGCAAAATGAGGTTTAGAAGGTGCTTAAAGTGACTTTAAAGAGAATGAGACGATGCAAAATGAGGTTTAGAAGGTGCTTAAGGTGACTTTAAAGAGAATGAGACGATGCAAAATGAGGTTTAGAAGGTGCTTAAAGTGACTTTAAAGAGAATGAGACGATGCAAAATGAGGTTTAGAAGGTGCTTAAAGTGACTTTAAAGAGAATGAGACGATGCAATATGGTGTTTAGAAGGTGCTTAAGGTGACTTTAAAGAGAATGAGACGATGCAAAATGAGGTTTAGAAGGTGCTTAAAGTGACTTTAAAGAGAATGAGACGATGCAAAATGGTGTTTAAAAGGTGCTTAAAGTGACTTTAAAGAGAATGAGACGATGCAAAATGGTGTTTAGAAGGTGCTTAAAGTGACTTTAAAGAGAATGAGACGATGCAAAATGAGGTTTAGAAGGTGCTTAAAGTGACTTTAAAGAGAATGAGACGATGCAAAATGGTGTTTAGAAGGTGCTTAAGGTGACTTTAAAGAGAATGAGACGATGCAAAATGAGGTTTAGAAGGTGCTTAAAGTGACTTTAAAGAGAATGAGACGATGCAAAATGGTGTTTAGAAGGTGCTTAAAGTGACTTTAAAGAGAATGAGACGATGCAAAATGGTGTTTAGAAGGTGCTTAAGGTGACTTTAAAGAGAATGAGACGATGCAAAATGAGGTTTAGAAGGTGCTTAAAGTGACTTTAAAGAGAATGAGACGATGCAAAATGGTGTTTAGGAGGTGCTTAAGGTGACTTTAAAGAGAATGAGACGATGCAAAATGAGGTTTAGAAGGTGCTTAAAGTGACTTTAAAGAGAATGAGACGATGCAAAATGGTGTTTAGAAGGTGCTTAAAGTGACTTTAAAGAGAATGAGACGATGCAAAATGGTGTTTAGAAGGTGCTTAAAGTGACTTTAAAGAGAATGAGACGATGCAAAATGGTGTTTAGAAGGTGCTTAAAGTGACTTTAAAGAGAATGAGACGATGCAAAATGGTGTTTAGAAGGTGCTTAAGGTGACTTTAAAGAGAATGAGACGATGCAAAATGAGGTTTAGAAGGTGCTTAAAGTGACTTTAAAGAGAATGAGACGATGCAAAATGGTGTTTAGAAGGTGCTTAAGGTGACTTTAAAGAGAATGAGACGATGCAAAATGAGGTTTAGAAGGTGCTTAAAGTGACTTTAAAGAGAATGAGACGATGCAAAATGAGGTTTAGAAGGTGCTTAAAGTGACTTTAAAGAGAATGAGACGATGCAAAATGAGGTTTAGAAGGTGCTTAAGGTGACTTTAAAGAGAATGAGACGATGCAAAATGGTGTTTAGAAGGTGCTTAAAGTGACTTTAAAGAGAATGAGACGATGCAAAATGGTGTTTAGAAGGTGCTTAAAGTGACTTTAAAGAGAATGAGACGATGCAAAATGAGGTTTAGAAGGTGCTTAAAGTGACTTTAAAGAGAATGAGACGATGCAAAATGAGGTTTAGAAGGTGCTTAAAGTGACTTTAAAGAGAATGAGACGATGCAAAATGGTGTTTAGAAGGTGCTTAAGGTGACTTTAAAGAGAATGAGACGATGTAAAATGAGGTTTAGAAGGTGCTTAAAGTGACTTTAAAGAGAATGAGACGATGCAAAATGAGGTTTAGAAGGTGCTTAAAGTGACTTTAAAGAGAATGAGACGATGCAAAATGAGGTTTAGAAGGTGCTTAAGGTGACTTTAAAGAGAATGAGACGATGCAAAATGAGGTTTAGAAGGTGCTTAAAGTGACTTTAAAGAGAATGAGACGATGCAAAATGGTGTTTAGAAGGTGCTTAAGGTGACTTTAAAGAGAATGAGACGATGCAACATGGTGTTTAGAAGGTGCTTAAGGTGACTTTAAAGAGAATGAGACGATGCAAAATGAGGTTTAGAAGGTGCTTAAAGTGACTTTAAAGAGAATGAGACGATGCAAAATGAGGTTTAGAAGGTGCTTAAAGTGACTTTAAAGAGAATGAGACGATGCAAAATGGTGTTTAGAAGGTGCTTAAAGTGACTTTAAAGAGAATGAGACGATGCAAAATGGTGTTTAGAAGGTGCTTAAAGTGACTTTAAAGAGAATGAGACGATGCAAAATGGTGTTTAGAAGGTGCTTAAGGTGACTTTAAAGAGAATGAGACGATGCAAAATGAGGTTTAGAAGGTGCTTAAAGTGACTTTAAAGAGAATGAGACGATGCAAAATGGTGTTTAGAAGGTGCTTAAGGTGACTTTAAAGAGAATGAGACGATGCAAAATGAGGTTTAGAAGGTGCTTAAAGTGACTTTAAAGAGAATGAGACGATGCAAAATGAGGTTTAGAAGGTGCTTAAAGTGACTTTAAAGAGAATGAGACGATGCAAAATGGTGTTTAGAAGGTGCTTAAGGTGACTTTAAAGAGAATGAGACGATGCAAAATGAGGTTTAGAAGGTGCTTAAAGTGACTTTAAAGAGAATGAGACGATGCAAAATGGTGTTTAGAAGGTGCTTAAAGTGACTTTAAAGAGAATGAGACGATGCAAAATGAGGTTTAGAAGGTGCTTAAAGTGACTTTAAAGAGAATGAGACAGACGATGCAAAATGGTGTTTAGAAGGTGCTTAAAGTGACTTTAAAGAGAATGAGACGATGCAAAATGGTGTTTAGAAGGTGCTTAAGGTGACTTTAAAGAGAATGAGACGATGCAAAATGAGGTTTAGAAGGTGCTTAAAGTGACTTTAAAGAGAATGAGACGATGCAAAATGGTGTTTAGAAGGTGCTTAAAGTGACTTTAAAGAGAATGAGACGATGCAAAATGAGGTTTAGAAGGTGCTTAAAGTGACTTTAAAGAGAATGAGACGATGCAAAATGGTGTTTAGAAGGTGCTTAAAGTGACTTTAAAGAGAATGAGACGATCCAAAATGGTGTTTAGAAGGTGCTTAAGGTGACTTTAAAGAGAATGAGGACGATGCAAAATGAGGTTTAGAAGGTGCTTAAGGTGACTTTAAAGAGAATGAGACGATCCAAAATGGTGTTTAGAAGGTGCTTAAAGTGACTTTAAAGAGAATGAGACGATGCAAAATGGTGTTTAGAAGGTGCTTAAAGTGACTTTAAAGAGAATGAGACGATGCAAAATGGTGTTTAGAAGGTGCTTAAAGTGACTTTAAAGAGAATGAGACGATGCAAAATGGTGTTTAGAAGGTGCTTAAAGTGACTTTAAAGAGAATGAGACGATGCAAAATGGTGTTTAGAAGGTGCTTAAAGTGACTTTAAAGAGAATGAGACGATGCAAAATGAGGTTTAGAAGGTGCTTAAAGTGACTTTAAAGAGAATGAGACGATGCAAAATGGTGTTTAGAAGGTGCTTAAGGTGACTTTAAAGAGAATGAGACGATGCAAAATGAGGTTTAGAAGGTGCTTAAAGTGACTTTAAAGAGAATGAGACGATGCAAAATGAGGTTTAGAAGGTGCTTAAAGTGACTTTAAAGAGAATGAGACGATGCAAAATGAGGTTTAGAAGGTGCTTAAAGTGACTTTAAAGAGAATGAGACGATGCAAAATGTGTGTTTAGAAGGTGCTTAAAGTGACTTTAAAGAGAATGAGACGATGCAAAATGGTGTTTAGAAGGTGCTTAAGGTGACTTTAAAGAGAATGAGACGATGCAAAATGAGGTTTAGAAGGTGCTTAAAGTGACTTTAAAGAGAATGAGACGATGCAAAATGGTGTTAGAAGGTGCTTAAAGTGACTTTAAAGAGAATGAGACGATGCAAAATGGTGTTTAGAAGGTGCTTAAGGTGACTTTAAAGAGAATGAGACGATGCAAAATGAGGTTTAGAAGGTGCTTAAAGTGACTTTAAAGAGAATGAGACGATGCAAAATGGTGTTTAGAAGGTGCTTAAAGTGACTTTAAAGAGAATGAGACGATGCAAAATGGTGTTTAGAAGGTGCTTAAAGTGACTTTAAAGAGAATGAGACGATGCAAAATGGTGTTTAGAAGGTGCTTAAAGTGACTTTAAAGAGAATGAGACGATGCAAAATGAGGTTTAGAAGGTGCTTAAAGTGACTTTAAAGAGAATGAGACGATGCAAAATGGTGTTTAGAAGGTGCTTAAGGTGACTTTAAAGAGAATGAGACGATGCAAAATGAGGTTTAGAAGGTGCTTAAAGTGACTTTAAAGAGAATGAGACGATGCAAAATGGTGTTTAGAAGGTGCTTAAGGTGACTTTAAAGAGAATGAGACGATGCAAAATGAGGTTTAGAAGGTGCTTAAAGTGACTTTAAAGAGAATGAGACGATGCAAAATGGTGTTTAGAAGGTGCTTAAGGTGACTTTAAAGAGAATGAGACGATGCAAAATGAGGTTTAGAAGGTGCTTAAAGTGACTTTAAAGAGAATGAGACGATGCAAAATGAGGTTTAGAAGGTGCTTAAAGTGACTTTAAAGAGAATGAGACGATGCAAAATGGTGTTTAGAAGGTGCTTAAGGTGACTTTAAAGAGAATGAGACGATGCAAAATGAGGTTTAGAAGGTGCTTAAAGTGACTTTAAAGAGAATGAGACGATGCAAAATGGTGTTTAGAAGGTGCTTAAAGTGACTTTAAAGAGAATGAGGACGATGCAAAATGAGGTTTAGAAGGTGCTTAAAGTGACTTTAAAGAGAATGAGACGATGCAAAATGGTGTTTAGAAGGTGCTTAAAGTGACTTTAAAGAGAATGAGACGATGCAAAATGGTGTTTAGAAGGTGCTTAAGGTGACTTTAAAGAGAATGAGACGATGCAAAATGGTGTTTAGAAGGTGCTTAAGGTGACTTTAAAGAGAATGAGACGATGCAAAATGAGGTTTAGAAGGTGCTTAAAGTGACTTTAAAGAGAATGAGACGATGCAAATGGTGTTTAGAAGGTGCTTAAAGTGACTTTAAAGAGAATGAGACGATGCAAAATGGTGTTTAGAAGGTGCTTAAAGTGACTTTAAAGAGAATGAGACGATGCAAAATGGTGTTTAGAAGGTGCTTAAAGTGACTTTAAAGAGAATGAGACGATGCAAAATGGTGTTTAGAAGGTGCTTAAAGTGACTTTAAAGAGAATGAGACGATGCAAAATGAGGTTTAGAAGGTGCTTAAAGTGACTTTAAAGAGAATGAGACGATGCAAAATGGTGTTTAGAAGGTGCTTAAGGTGACTTTAAAGAGAATGAGACGATGCAAAATGAGGTTTAGAAGGTGCTTAAAGTGACTTTAAAGAGAATGAGACGATGCAAAATGGTGTTTAGAAGGTGCTTAAGGTGACTTTAAAGAGAATGAGACGATGCAAAATGAGGTTTAGAAGGTGCTTAAAGTGACTTTAAAGAGAATGAGACGATGCAAAATGGTGTTTAGAAGGTGCTTAAGGTGACTTTAAAGAGAATGAGACGATGCAAAATGAGGTTTAGAAGGTGCTTAAAGTGACTTTAAAGAGAATGAGACGATGCAAAATGAGGTTTAGAAGGTGCTTAAAGTGACTTTAAAGAGAATGAGACGATGCAAAATGGTGTTTAGAAGGTGCTTAAGGTGACTTTAAAGAGAATGAGACGATGCAAAATGAGGATAGAAGGTGTTTAAAGTGACTTTAAAGAGAATGAGACGATGCAAAATGGTGTTTAGAAGGTGCTTAAAGTGACTTTAAAGAGAATGAGACGATGCAAAATGAGGTTTAGAAGGTGCTTAAAGTGACTTTAAAGAGAATGAGACGATGCAAAATGGTGTTTAGAAGGTGCTTAAAGTGACTTTAAAGAGAATGAGACGATGCAAAATGGTGTTTAGAAGGTGCTTAAGGTGACTTTAAAGAGAATGAGACGATGCAAAATGAGGTTTAGAAGGTGCTTAAAGTGACTTTAAAGAGAATGAGACGATGCAAAATGAGGTTTAGAAGGTGCTTAAAGTGACTTTAAAGAGAATGAGACGATGCAAAATGAGGTTTAGAAGGTGCTTAAAGTGACTTTAAAGAGAATGAGACGATGCAAAATGAGGTTTAGAAGGTGCTTAAAGTGACTTTAAAGAGAATGAGACGATGCAAAATGAGGTTTAGAAGGTGCTTAAAGTGACTTTAAAGAGAATGAGACGATGCAAAATGAGGTTTAGAAGGTGCTTAAAGTGACTTTAAAGAGAATGAGACGATGCAAAATGGTGTTTAGAAGGTGCTTAAGGTGACTTTAAAGAGAATGAGACGATGCAAAATGAGGTTTAGAAGGTGCTTAAGGTGACTTTAAAGAGAATGAGACGATGCAAAATGGTGTTTAGAAGGTGCTTAAAGTGACTTTAAAGAGAATGAGACGATGCAAAATGGTGTTTAGAAGGTGCTTAAAGTGACTTTAAAGAGAATGAGACGATGCAAAATGAGGTTTAGAAGGTGCTTAAAGTGACTTTAAAGAGAATGAGACGATGCAAAATGAGGTTTAGAAGGTGCTTAAAGTGACTTTAAAGAGAATGAGACGATGCAAAATGGTGTTTAGAAGGTGCTTAAGGTGACTTTAAAGAGAATGAGACGATGCAAAATGAGGTTTAGAAGGTGCTTAAAGTGACTTTAAAGAGAATGAGACGATGCAAAATGAGGTTTAGAAGGTGCTTAAAGTGACTTTAAAGAGAATGAGACGATGCAAAATGAGGTTTAGAAGGTGCTTAAAGTGACTTTAAAGAGAATGAGACGATGCAAAATGGTGTTTAGAAGGTGCTTAAGGTGACTTTAAAGAGAATGAGACGATGCAAAATGAGGTTTAGAAGGTGCTTAAAGTGACTTTAAAGAGAATGAGACGATGCAAAATGGTGTTTAGAAGGTGCTTAAGGTGACTTTAAAGAGAATGAGACGATGCAAAATGAGGTTTAGAAGGTGCTTAAGGTGACTTTAAAGAGAATGAGACGATGCAAAATGAGGTTTAGAAGGTGCTTAAAGTGACTTTAAAGAGAATGAGACGATGCAAAATGAGGTTTAGAAGGTGCTTAAAGTGACTTTAAAGAGAATGAGACGATGCAAAATGGTGTTTAGAAGGTGCTTAAGGTGACTTTAAAGAGAATGAGACGATGCAAAATGAGGTTTAGAAGGTGCTTAAAGTGACTTTAAAGAGAATGAGACGATGCAAAATGGTGTTTAGAAGGTGCTTAAGGTGACTTTAAAGAGAATGAGACGATGCAAAATGAGGTTTAGAAGGTGCTTAAAGTGACTTTAAAGAGAATGAGACGATGCAAAATGAGGTTTAGAAGGTGCTTAAAGTGACTTTAAAGAGAATGAGACGATGCAAAATGGTGTTTAGAAGGTGCTTAAGGTGACTTTAAAGAGAATGAGACGATGCAAAATGAGGTTTAGAAGGTGCTTAAAGTGACTTTAAAGAGAATGAGACGGTGCAAAATGGTGTTTAGAAGGTGCTTAAGGTGACTTTAAAGAGAATGAGACGATGCAAAATGAGGTTTAGAAGGTGCTTAAAGTGACTTTAAAGAGAATGAGACGATGCAAAATGGTGTTTAGAAGGTGCTTAAAGTGACTTTAAAGAGAATGAGACGATGCAAAATGGTGTTTAGAAGGTGCTTAAGGTGACTTTAAAGAGAATGAGACGATGCAAAATGAGGTTTAGAAGGTGCTTAAAGTGACTTTAAAGAGAATGAGACGATGCAAAATGGTGTTTAGAAGGTGCTTAAGGTGACTTTAAAGAGAATGAGACGATGCAAAATGAGGTTTAGAAGGTGCTTAAAGTGACTTTAAAGAGAATGAGACGATGTAAAATGAGGTTTAGAAGGTGCTTAAAGTGACTTTAAAGAGAATGAGACGATGCAAAATGGTGTTTAGAAGGTGCTTAAGGTGACTTTAAAGAGAATGAGACGATGCAAAATGAGGTTTAGAAGGTGCTTAAAGTGACTTTAAAGAGAATGAGACGATGCAAAATGAGGTTTAGAAGGTGCTTAAAGTGACTTTAAAGAGAATGAGACGATGCAAAATGAGGTTTAGAAGGTGCTTAAAGTGACTTTAAAGAGAATGAGACGATGCAAAATGAGGTTTAGAAGGTGCTTAAAGTGAGTTTAAAGAGAATGAGACGATGCAAAATGGTGTTTAGAAGGTGCTTAAGGTGACTTTAAAGAGAATGAGACTTCCGGGGGCGACCGGTTACAGATGTGTAGAATGTGCATAATTTGATAATCCCCTTTTGACTGGTAAGCAGGGCGCTGGGGTTGCTCGTGACAAAGGCGGAAGGGCAGGTCTGGCTATGGGGCGATCTGTTAATTGTCGGTTAGGGATGCACCGGTGAGCGTTGGCACCAAGGTGGTACCCGTCTGACTACGACCAGGTCAATCTAGAAACCAGATTTGCAAGAAGGGGCCCGGCAGAACAGCAGCCGGGCCAAAGAGAGCACCAATAGGTGCAGAAGGAGGAAGGCGGTGGGTCTTGTCTATGGGGCGACCTGTTAATTGTTGGTAAGGGACACACCGGTGAACTGGCGCACCAAGGTGGCACCCATGCAGGTTACTAACTACGACCAGGTCAAACCAGAAACTAGACCCGCCAAGGGTCTGGCCTGACCAGCCAGACCAAGGAAGCACCAGCGGGTGCAGTACGGGGACGGCACGTAGATCGGGCAGGAGCTCGATTTTGCGGGCCATAAGATCGCAGATCAGAGGTCTCAGAGGAGAACCTGAGTGCAAGTCCCATTTACGGGTTTTTAGGAGGTAGTGGTGTCATGTAAGTCAGCTGTCGGATCGATCTTCTGAGCCGCTTAAGTTGCATTGCGCCGAGTCCGTCGCCTTAGGCTTGGGAAATAGCCCCTGGTAGTCAGGGTAGTACCTGTTAGACCTTTGGAGACATGCGCTTTCACCCTTCAGGAGTTAGTTGCGTGCCACAGCGTCCGTAAACTGAGATTTTAACCTAGGGACAGATGCCTCTTCCGTCATTGCTTCTACCGTGTAGGTGCATAGCGTGACGGAAGGTGAAAGGCTCAGAGGAGGGAGTAATGTTGGTCGTGGTCCCACGGCGGGGCCAAGTCCAATGTGAACCCTCGTCCAAAAAAAAAAAAAAAAGAATGAGACGATGCAAAATGAGGTTTAGAAGGTGCTTAAAGTGACTTTAAAGAGAATGAGACGATGCAAAATGAGGTTTAGAAGGTGCTTAAAGTGACTTTAAAGAGAATGAGACGATGCAAAATGGTGTTTAGAAGGTGCTTAAGGTGACTTTAAAGAGAATGAGACGATGCAAAATGAGGTTTAGAAGGTGCTTAAAGTGACTTTAAAGAGAATGAGACGATGCAAAATGAGGTTTAGAAGGTGCTTAAAGTGACTTTAAAGAGAATGAGGACGATGCAAAATGAGGTTTAGAAGGTGCTTAAAGTGACTTTAAAGAGAATGAGACGATGCAAAATGAGGTTTAGAAGGTGCTTAAAGTGACTTTAAAGAGAATGAGACGATGCAAAATGAGGTTTAGAAGGTGCTTAAAGTGACTTTAAAGAGAATGAGACGATGCAAAATGAGGTTTAGAAGGTGCTTAAAGTGACTTTAAAGAGAATGAGACGATGCAAAATGAGGTTTAGAAGGTGCTTAAAGTGACTTTAAAGAGAATGAGACGATGCAAAATGGTGTTTAGAAGGTGCTTAAGGTGACTTTAAAGAGAATGAGACGATGCAAAATTAGGTTTAGAAGGTGCTTAAGGTGACTTTAAAGAGAATGAGACGATGCAAAATGGTGTTTAGAAGGTGCTTAAAGTGACTTTAAAGAGAATGAGACGATGCAAAATGGTGTTTAGAAGGTGCTTAAAGTGACTTTAAAGAGAATGAGACGATGCAAAATGAGGTTTAGAAGGTGCTTAAAGTGACTTTAAAGAGAATGAGACGATGCAAAATGGTGTTTAGAAGGTGCTTAAGGTGACTTTAAAGAGAATGAGACGATGCAAAATGAGGTTTAGAAGGTGCTTAAAGTGACTTTAAACAGAATGAGACGATGCAAAATGAGGTTTAGAAGGTGCTTAAGGTGACTTTAAAGAGAATGAGACGATGCAAAATGAGGTTTAGAAGGTGCTTAAAGTGACTTTAAAGAGAATGAGACGATGCAAAATGAGGTTTAGAAGGTGCTTAAGGTGACTTTAAAGAGAATGAGACGATGCAAAATGGTGTTTAGAAGGTGCTTAAGGTGACTTTAAAGAGAATGAGACGATGCAAAATGAGGTTTAGAAGGTGCTTAAAGTGACTTTAAAGAGAATGAGACGATGCAAAATGAGGTTTAGAAGGTGCTTAAAGTGACTTTAAAGAGAATGAGACGATGCAAAATGGTGTTTAGAAGGTGCTTAAAGTGACTTTAAAGAGAATGAGACGATGCAAAATGGTGTTTAGAAGGTGCTTAAAGTGACTTTAAAGAGAATGAGACGATGCAAAATGGTGTTTAGAAGGTGCTTAAGGTGACTTTAAAGAGAATGAGACGATGCAAAATGAGGTTTAGAAGGTGCTTAAAGTGACTTTAAAGAGAATGAGACGATGCAAAATGGTGTTTAGAAGGTGCTTAAGGTGACTTTAAAGAGAATGAGACGATGCAAAATGAGGTTTAGAAGGTGCTTAAAGTGACTTTAAAGAGAATGAGACGATGCAAAATGAGGTTTAGAAGGTGCTTAAAGTGACTTTAAAGAGAATGAGACGATGCAAAATGGTGTTTAGAAGGTGCTTAAGGTGACTTTAAAGAGAATGAGACGATGCAAAATGAGGTTTAGAAGGTGCTTAAAGTGACTTTAAAGAGAATGAGACGATGCAAAATGAGGTTTAGAAGGTGCTTAAAGTGACTTTAAAGAGAATGAGACGATGCAAAATGAGGTTTAGAAGGTGCTTAAAGTGACTTTAAAGAGAATGAGACGATGCAAAATGGTGTTTAGAAGGTGCTTAAAGTGACTTTAAAGAGAATGAGACGATGCAAAATGGTGTTTAGAAGGTGCTTAAGGTGACTTTAAAGAGAATGAGACGATGCAAAATGAGGTTTAGAAGGTGCTTAAAGTGACTTTAAAGAGAATGAGACGATGCAAAATGGTGTTTAGAAGGTGCTTAAGAAGACTTTAAAGAGAATGAGACGATGCAAAATGAGGTTTAGAAGGTGCTTAAGGTGACTTTAAAGAGAATGAGACGATGCAAAATGGTGTTTAGAAGGTGCTTAAAGTGACTTTAAAGAGAATGAGACGATGCAAAATGGTGTTTAGAAGGTGCTTAAAGTGACTTTAATGAGAATGAGACGATGCAAAATGGTGTTTAGAAGGTGCTTAAAGTGACTTTAAAGAGAATGAGACGATGCAAAATGTTGTTTAGAAGGTGCTTAAAGTGACTTTAAAGAGAATGAGACGATGCAAAATGGTGTTTAGAAGGTGCTTAAAGTGACTTTAAAGAGAATGAGACGATGCAAAATGGTGTTTAGAAGGTGCTTAAAGTGACTTTAAAGAGAATGAGACGATGCAAAATGAGGTTTAGAAGGTGCTTAAAGTGACTTTAAAGAGAATGAGACGATGCAAAATGGTGTTTAGAAGGTGCTTAAGGTGACTTTAAAGAGAATGAGACGATGCAAAATGAGGTTTAGAAGGTGCTTAAAGTGACTTTAAAGAGAATGAGACGATGCAAAATGGTGTTTAGAAGGTGCTTAAGGTGACTTTAAAGAGAATGAGACGATGCAAAATGAGGTTTAGAAGGTGCTTAAAGTGACTTTAAAGAGAATGAGACGATGCAAAATGGTGTTTAGAAGGTGCTTAAGGTGACTTTAAAGAGAATGAGACGATGCAAAATGAGGTTTAGAAGGTGCTTAAAGTGACTTAAAGAGAATGAGACGATGCAAAATGAGGTTTAGAAGGTGCTTAAAGTGACTTTAAAGAGAATGAGACGATGCAAAATGGTGTTTAGAAGGTGCTTAAGGTGACTTTAAAGAGAATGAGACGATGCAAAATGAGGTTTAGAAGGTGCTTAAAGTGACTTTAAAGAGAATGAGACGATGCAAAATGAGGTTTAGAAGGTGCTTAAAGTGACTTTAAAGAGAATGAGACGATGCAAAATGAGGTTTAGAAGGTGCTTAAAGTGACTTTAAAGAGAATGAGACGATGCAAAATGGTGTTTAGAAGGTGCTTAAGGTGACTTTAAAGAGAATGAGACGATGCAAAATGGTGTTTAGAAGGTGCTTAAGGTGACTTTAAAGAGAATGAGACGATGCAAAATGAGGTTTAGAAGGTGCTTAAAGTGACTTTAAAGAGAATGAGACGATGCAAAATGGTGTTTAGAAGGTGCTTAAGAAGACTTTAAAGAGAATGAGACGATGCAAAATGAGGTTTAGAAGGTGCTTAAGGTGACTTTAAAGAGAATGAGACGATGCAAAATGGTGTTTAGAAGGTGCTTAAAGTGACTTTAAAGAGAATGAGACGATGCAAAATGGTGTTTAGAAGGTGCTTAAGGTGACTTTAAAGAGAATGAGACGATGCAAAATGAGGTTTAGAAGGTGCTTAAAGTGACTTTAAAGAGAATGAGACGATGCAAAATGGTGTTTAGAAGGTGCTTAAAGTGACTTTAAAGAGAATGAGACGATGCAAAATGGTGTTTAGAAGGTGCTTAAAGTGACTTTAAAGAGAATGAGACGATGCAAAATGGTGTTTAGAAGGTGCTTAAAGTGACTTTAAAGAGAATGAGACGATGCAAAATGGTGTTTAGAAGGTGCTTAAAGTGACTTTAAAGAGAATGAGACGATGCAAAATGAGGTTTAGAAGGTGCTTAAAGTGACTTTAAAGAGAATGAGACGATGCAAAATGGTGTTTAGAAGGTGCTTAAGGTGACTTTAAAGAGAATGAGACGATGCAAAATGAGGTTTAGAAGGTGCTTAAAGTGACTTTAAAGAGAATGAGACGATGCAAAATGGTGTTTAGAAGGTGCTTAAGGTGACTTTAAAGAGAATGAGACGATGCAAAATGAGGTTTAGAAGGTGCTTAAAGTGACTTTAAAGAGAATGAGACGATGCAAAATGGTGTTTAGAAGGTGCTTAAGGTGACTTTAAAGAGAATGAGACGATGCAAAATGAGGTTTAGAAGGTGCTTAAAGTGACTTTAAAGAGAATGAGACGATGCAAAATGAGGTTTAGAAGGTGCTTAAAGTGACTTTAAAGAGAATGAGACGATGCAAAATGGTGTTTAGAAGGTGCTTAAGGTGACTTTAAAGAGAATGAGACGATGCAAAATGAGGTTTAGAAGGTGCTTAAAGTGACTTTAAAGAGAATGAGACGATGCAAAATGGTGTTTAGAAGGTGCTTAAGGTGACTTTAAAGAGAATGAGACGATGCAAAATGAGGTTTAGAAGGTGCTTAAAGTGACTTTAAAGAGAATGAGACGATGCAAAATGGTGTTTAGAAGGTGCTTAAAGTGACTTTAAAGAGAATGAGACGATGCAAAATGGTGTTTAGAAGGTGCTTAAGGTGACTTTAAAGAGAATGAGACGATGCAAAATGAGGTTTAGAAGGTGCTTAAAGTGACTTTAAAGAGAATGAGACGATGCAAAATGGTGTTTAGAAGGTGCTTAAAGTGACTTTAAAGAGAATGAGACGATGCAAAATGGTGTTTAGAAGGTGCTTAAAGTGACTTTAAAGAGAATGAGACGATGCAAAATGGTGTTTAGAAGGTGCTTAAAGTGACTTTAAAGAGAATGAGACGATGCAAAATGGTGTTTAGAAGTTGCTTAAAGTGACTTTAAAGAGAATGAGACGATGCAAAATGGTGTTTAGAAGGTGCTTAAGGTGACTTTAAAGAGAATGAGACGATGCAAAATGAGGTTTAGAAGGTGCTTAAAGTGACTTTAAAGAGAATGAGACGATGCAAAATGGTGTTTAGAAGGTGCTTAAGGTGACTTTAAAGAGAATGAGACGATGCAAAATGAGGTTTAGAAGGTGCTTAAAGTGACTTTAAAGAGAATGAGACGATGCAAAATGAGGTTTAGAAGGTGCTTAAAGTGACTTTAAAGAGAATGAGACGATGCAAAATGGTGTTTAGAAGGTGCTTAAGGTGACTTTAAAGAGAATGAGACGATGCAAAATGAGGTTTAGAAGGTGCTTAAAGTGACTTTAAAGAGAATGAGACGATGCAAAATGAGGTTTAGAAGGTGCTTAAAGTGACTTTAAAGAGAATGAGACGATGCAAAATGAGGTTTAGAAGGTGCTTAAGGTGACTTTAAAGAGAATGAGACGATGCAAAATGGTGTTTAGAAGGTGCTTAAGGTGACTTTAAAGAGAATGAGACGATGCAAAATGAGGTTTAGAAGGTGCTTAAAGTGACTTTAAAGAGAATGAGACGATGCAAAATGAGGTTTAGAAGGTGCTTAAAGTGACTTTAAAGAGAATGAGACGATGCAAAATGGTGTTTAGAAGGTGCTTAAGGTGACTTTAAAGAGAATGAGACGATGCAAAATGGTGTTTAGAAGGTGCTTAAAGTGACTTTAAAGAGAATGAGACGATGCAAAATGGTGTTTAGAAGGTGCTTAAGGTGACTTTAAAGAGAATGAGACGATGCAAAATGAGGTTTAGAAGGTGCTTAAAGTGACTTTAAAGAGAATGAGACGATGCAAAATGGTGTTTAGAAGGTGCTTAAGGTGACTTTAAAGAGAATGAGACGATGCAAAATGAGGTTTAGAAGGTGCTTAAAGTGACTTTAAAGAGAATGAGACGATGCAAAATGGTGTTTAGAAGGTGCTTAAGGTGACTTTAAAGAGAATGAGACGATGCAAAATGAGGTTTAGAAGGTGCTTAAAGTGACTTTAAAGAGAATGAGACGATGCAAAATGGTGTTTAGAAGGTGCTTAAAGTGACTTTAAAGAGAATGAGACGATGCAAAATGAGGTTTAGAAGGTGCTTAAAGTGACTTTAAAGAGAATGAGACGATGCAAAATGGTGTTTAGAAGTTGCTTAAAGTGACTTTAAAGAGAATGGGACGATGCAAAATGGTGTTTAGAAGGTGCTTAAGGTGACTTTAAAGAGAATGAGACGATGCAAAATGAGGTTTAGAAGGTGCTTAAAGTGACTTTAAAGAGAATGAGACGATGCAAAATGGTGTTTAGAAGGTGCTTAAGGTGACTTTAAAGAGAATGAGACGATGCAAAATGAGGTTTAGAAGGTGCTTAAAGTGACTTTAAAGAGAATGAGGACGATGCAAAATGGTGTTTAGAAGGTGCTTAAGGTGACTTAAAGAGAATGAGACGATGCAAAATGAGGTTTAGAAGGTGCTTAAAGTGACTTTAAAGAGAATGAGACGATGCAAAATGAGGTTTAGAAGGTGCTTAAAGTGACTTTAAAGAGAATGAGACGATGCAAAATGGTGTTTAGAAGGTGCTTAAAGTGACTTTAAAGAGAATGAGACGATGCAAAATGGTGTTTAGAAGGTGCTTAAAGTGACTTTAAAGAGAATGAGACGATGCAAAATGAGGTTTAGAAGGTGCTTAAAGTGACTTTAAAGAGAATGAGACGATGCAAAATGGTGTTTAGAAGGTGCTTAAGGTGACTTTAAAGAGAATGAGACGATGCAAAATGAGGTTTAGAAGGTGCTTAAAGTGACTTTAAAGAGAATGAGACGATGCAAAATGGTGTTTAGAAGGTGCTTAAGGTGACTTTAAAGAGAATGAGACGATGCAAAATGAGGTTTAGAAGGTGCTTAAAGTGACTTTAAAGAGAATGAGACGATGCAAAATGAGGTTTAGAAGGTGCTTAAAGTGACTTTAAAGAGAATGAGACGATGCAAAATGGTGTTTAGAAGGTGCTTAAGGTGACTTTAAAGAGAATGAGACGATGCAAAATGAGGTTTAGAAGGTGCTTAAGGTGACTTTAAAGTGAATGAGACGATGCAAAATGGTGTTTAGAAGGTGCTTAAAGTGACTTTAAAGAGAATGAGACGATGCAAAATGAGGTTTAGAAGGTGCTTAAAGTGACTTTAAAGAGAATGAGACGATGCAAAATGGTGTTTAGAAGGTGCTTAAGGTGACTTTAAAGAGAATGAGACGATGCAAAATGGGGTTTAGAAGGTGCTTAAAGTGACTTTAAAGAGAATGAGACGATGCAAAATGGTGTTTAGAAGGTGCTTAAAGTGACTTTAAAGAGAATGAGACGATGCAAAATGAGGTTTAGAAGGTGCTTAAAGTGACTTTAAAGAGAATGAGACGATGCAAAATGGTGTTTAGAAGGTGCTTAAAGTGACTTTAAAGAGAATGAGACGATGCAAAATGGTGTTTAGAAGGTGCTTAAAGTGACTTTAAAGAGAATGAGACGATGCAAAATGGTGTTTAGAAGGTGCTAAAGTGACTTTAAAGAGAATGAGACGATGCAAAATGAGGTTTAGAAGGTGCTTAAAGTGACTTTAAAGAGAATGAGACGATGCAAAATGGTGTTTAGAAAGGTGCTTAAGGTGACTTTAAAGAGAATGAGACGATGCAAAATGAGGTTTAGAAGGTGCTTAAAGTGACTTTAAAGAGAATGAGACGATGCAAAATGGTGTTTAGAAGGTGCTTAAGGTGACTTTAAAGAGAATGAGACGATGCAAAATGAGGTTTAGAAGGTGCTTAAAGTGACTTTAAAGAGAATGAGACCGATGCAAAATGGTGTTTAGAAGGTGCTTAAGGTGACTTTAAAGAGAATGAGACGATGCAAAATGAGGTTTAGAAGGTGCTTAAAGTGACTTTAAAGAGAATGAGACGATGCAAAATGAGGTTTAGAAGGTGCTTAAAGTGACTTTAAAGAGAATGAGACGATGCAAAATGGTGTTTAGAAGGTGCTTAAGGTGACTTTAAAGAGAATGAGACGATGCAAAATGAGGTTTAGAAGGTGCTTAAAGTGACTTTAAAGAGAATGAGACGATGCAAAATGGTGTTTAGAAGGTGCTTAAGGTGACTTTAAAGAGAATGAGACGATGCAAAATGAGGTTTAGAAGGTGCTTAAAGTGACTTTAAAGAGAATGAGGACGATGCAAAATGGTGTTTAGAAAGGTGCTTAAAGTGACTTTAAAGAGAATGAGACGATGCAAAATGGTGTTTAGAAGGTGCTTAAGGTGACTTTAAAGAGAATGAGACGATGCAAAATGAGGTTTAGAAGGTGCTTAAAGTGACTTTAAAGAGAATGAGACGATGCAAAATGGTGTTTAGAAGGTGCTTAAAAGTGACTTTAAAGAGAATGAGACGATGCAAAATGGTGTTTAGAAGGTGCTTAAAGTGACTTTAAAGAGAATGAGACAATGCAAAATGGTGTTTAGAAGGTGCTTAAAGTGACTTTAAAGAGAATGAGACGATGCAAAATGGTGTTTAGAAGTTGCTTAAAGTGACTTTAAAGAGAATGAGACGATGCAAAATGGTGTTTAGAAGGTGCTTAAGGTGACTTTAAAGAGAATGAGACGATGCAAAATGAGGTTTAGAAGGTGCTTAAAGTGACTTTAAAGAGAATGAGACGATGCAAAATGGTGTTTAGAAGGTGCTTAAGGTGACTTTAAAGAGAATGAGACGATGCAAAATGAGGTTTAGAAGGTGCTTAAAGTGACTTTAAAGAGAATGAGACGATGCAAAATGAGGTTTAGAAGGTGCTTAAAGTGACTTTAAAGAGAATGAGACGATGCAAAATGGTGTTTAGAAGGTGCTTAAGGTAACTTTAAAGAGAATGAGACGATGCAAAATGAGGTTTAGAAGGTGCTTAAAGTGACTTTAAAGAGAATGAGACGATGCAAAATGAGGTTTAGAAGGTGCTTAAAGTGACTTTAAAGAGAATGAGACGATGCAAAATGAGGTTTAGAAGGTGCTTAAGGTGACTTTAAAGAGAATGAGACGATGCAAAATGGTGTTTAGAAGGTGCTTAAGGTGACTTTAAAGAGAATGAGACGATGCAAAATGAGGTTTAGAAGATGCTTAAAGTGACTTTAAAGAGAATGAGACGATGCAAAATGAGGTTTAGAAGGTGCTCAAAGTGACTTTAAAGAGAATGAGACGATGCAAAATGGTGTTTAGAAGGTGCTTAAGGTGACTTTAAAGAGAATGAGACGATGCAAAATGGTGTTTAGAAGGTGCTTAAAGTGACTTTAAAGAGAATGAGACGATGCAAAATGGTGTTTAGAAGGTGCTTAAGGTGACTTTAAAGAGAATGAGACGATGCAAAATGAGGTTTAGAAGGTGCTTAAAGTGACTTTAAAGAGAATGAGACGATGCAAAATGGTGTTTAGAAGGTGCTTAAGGTGACTTTAAAGAGAATGAGACGATGCAAAATGAGGTTTAGAAGGTGCTTAAAGTGACTTTAAAGAGAATGAGACGATGCAAAATGAGGTTTAGAAGGTGCTTAAAGTGACTTTAAAGAGAATGAGACGATGCAAAATGGTGTTTAGAAGGTGCTTAAGGTGACTTTAAAGAGAATGAGACGATGCAAAATGAGGTTTAGAAGGTGCTTAAAGTGACTTTAAAGAGAATGAGACGATGCAAAATGGTGTTTAGAAGGTGCTTAAGGTGACTTTAAAGAGAATGAGACGATGCAAAATGAGGTTTAGAAGGTGCTTAAAGTGACTTTAAAGAGAATGAGACGATGCAAAATGGTGTTTAGAAGGTGCTTAAAGTGACTTTAAAGAGAATGAGACGATGCAAAATGGTGTTTAGAAGGTGCTTAAGGTGACTTTAAAGAGAATGAGACGATGCAAAATGAGGTTTAGAAGGTGCTTAAAGTGACTTTAAAGAGAATGAGACGATGCAAAATGGTGTTTAGAAGGTGCTTAAAGTGACTTTAAAGAGAATGAGACGATGCAAAATGGTGTTTAGAAGGTGCTTAAAGTGACTTTAAAGAGAATGAGACGATGCAAAATGGTGTTTAAAAGGTGCTTAAAGTGACTTTAAAGAGAATGAGACGATGCAAAATGGTGTTTAGAAGGTGCTTAAAGTGACTTTAAAGAGAATGAGACGATGCAAAATGAGGTTTAGAAGGTGCTTAAAGTGACTTTAAAGAGAATGAGACGATGCAAAATGGTGTTTAGAAGGTGCTTAAAGTGACTTTAAAGAGAATGAGACGATGCAAAATGAGGTTTAGAAGGTGCTTAAAGTGACTTTAAAGAGAATGAGACGATGCAAAATGGTGTTTAGAAGGTGCTTAAGGTGACTTTAAAGAGAATGAGACGATGCAAAATGAGGTTTAGAAGGTGCTTAAAGTGACTTTAAAGAGAATGAGACGATGCAAAATGAGGTTTAGAAGGTGCTTAAAGTGACTTTAAAGAGAATGAGACGATGCAAAATGGTGTTTAGAAGGTGCTTAAGGTAACTTTAAAGAGAATGAGACGATGCAAAATGAGGTTTAGAAGGTGCTTAAAGTGACTTTAAAGAGAATGAGACGATGCAAAATGAGGTTTAGAAGGTGCTTAAAGTGACTTTAAAGAGAATGAGACGATGCAAAATGAGGTTTAGAAGGTGCTTAAGGTGACTTTAAAGAGAATGAGACGATGCAAAATGGTGTTTAGAAGGTGCTTAAGGTGACTTTAAAGAGAATGAGACGATGCAAAATGAGGTTTAGAAGGTGCTTAAAGTGACTTTAAAGAGAATGAGACGATGCAAAATGAGGTTTAGAAGGTGCTCAAAGTGACTTTAAAGAGAATGAGACGATGCAAAATGGTGTTTAGAAGGTGCTTAAGGTGACTTTAAAGAGAATGAGACGATGCAAAATGGTGTTTAGAAGGTGCTTAAAGTGACTTTAAAGAGAATGAGACGATGCAAAATGGTGTTTAGAAGGTGCTTAAGGTGACTTTAAAGAGAATGAGACGATGCAAAATGAGGTTTAGAAGGTGCTTAAAGTGACTTTAAAGAGAATGAGACGATGCAAAATGGTGTTTAGAAGGTGCTTAAGGTGACTTTAAAGGGAATGAGACGATGCAAAATGAGGTTTAGAAGGTTCTTAAAGTGACTTTAAAGAGAATGAGACGATGCAAAATGGTGTTTAGAAGGTGCTTAAGGTGACTTTAAAGAGAATGAGACGATGCAAAATGAGGTTTAGAAGGTGCTTAAAGTGACTTTAAAGAGAATGAGACGATGCAAAATGGTGTTTAGAAGGTGCTTAAAGTGACTTTAAAGAGAATGAGACGATGCAAAATGGTGTTTAGAAGGTGCTTAAAGTGACTTTAAAGAGAATGAGACGATGCAAAATGGTGTTTAGAAGGTGCTTAAGGTGACTTTAAAGAGAATGAGACGATGCAAAATGAGGTTTAGAAGGTGCTTAAAGTGACTTTAAAGAGAATGAGACGATGCAAAATGAGGTTTAGAAGGTGCTTAAAGTGACTTTAAAGAGAATGAGACGATGCAAAATGGTGTTTAGAAGGTGCTTAAGGTGACTTTAAAGAGAATGAGACGATGCAAAATGAGGTTTAGAAGGTGCTTAAAGTGACTTTAAAGAGAATGAGACGATGCAAAATGAGGTTTAGAAGGTGCTTAAAGTGACTTTAAAGAGAATGAGACGATGCAAAATGAGGTTTAGAAGGTGCTTAAGGTGACTTTAAAGAGAATGAGACGATGCAAAATGGTGTTTAGAAGGTGCTTAAGGTGACTTTAAAGAGAATGAGACGATGCAAAATGAGGTTTAGAAGGTGCTTAAAGTGACTTTAAAGAGAATGAGACGATGCAAAATGAGGTTTAGAAGGTGCTTAAAGTGACTTTAAAGAGAATGAGACGATGCAAAATGGTGTTTAGAAGGTGCTTAAAGTGACTTTGAAGAGAATGAGACGATGCAAAATGAGGTTTAGAAGGTTCTTAAAGTGACTTTAAAGAGAATGAGACGATGCAAAATGGTGTTTAGAAGGTGCTTAAAGTGACTTTAAAGAGAATGAGACGATGCAAAATGGTGTTTAGAAGGTGCTTAAGGTGACTTTAAAGAGAATGAGACGATGCAAAATGAGGTTTAGAAGGTGCTTAAAGTGACTTTAAAGAGAATGAGACGATGCAAAATGGTGTTTAGAAGGTGCTTAAGGTGACTTTAAAGAGAATGAGACGATGCAAAATGAGGTTTAGAAGGTGCTTAAAGTGACTTTAAAGAGAATGAGACGATGCAAAATGAGGTTTAGAAGGTGCTTAAAGTGACTTTAAAGAGAATGAGACGATGCAAAATGTTGTTTAGAAGGTGCTTAAAGTGACTTTAAAGAGAATGAGACGATGCAAAATGGTGTTTAGAAGGTGCTTAAAGTGACTTTAAAGAGAATGAGACGATGCAAAATGAGGTTTAGAAGGTGCTTAAAGTGACTTTAAAGAGAATGAGACGATGCAAAATGGTGTTTAGAAGGTGCTTAAAGTGACTTTAAAGAGAATGAGACGATGCAAAATGAGGTTTAGAAGGTGCTTAAAGTGACTTTAAAGAGAATGAGACGATGCAAAATGGTGTTTAGAAGGTGCTTAAGGTGACTTTAAAGAGAATGAGACGATGCAAAATGAGGTTTAGAAGGTGCTTAAAGTGACTTTAAAGAGAATGAGACGATGCAAAATGAGGTTTAGAAGGTGCTTAAAGTGACTTTAAAGAGAATGAGACGATGCAAAATGAGGTTTAGAAGGTGCTTAAAGTGACTTTAAAGAGAATGAGACGATGCAAAATGAGGTTTAGAAGGTGCTTAAAGTGACTTTAAAGAGAATGAGACGATGCAAAATGGTGTTTAGAAGGTGCTTAAGGTGACTGTAAAGAGAATGAGACGATGCAAAATGAGGTTTAGAAGGTGCTTAAAGTGACTTTAAAGAGAATGAGACGATGCAAAATGGTGTTTAGAAGGTGCTTAAGGTGACTTTAAAGAGAATGAGACGATGCAAAATGAGGTTTAGAAGGTGCTTAAAGTGACTTTAAAGAGAATGAGACGATGCAAAATGGTGTTTAGAAGGTGCTTAAAGTGACTTTAAAGAGAATGAGACGATGCAAAATGAGGTTTAGAAGGTGCTTAAGGTGACTTTAAAGAGAATGAGACGATGCAAAATGAGGTTTAGAAGGTGCTTAAAGTGACTTTAAAGAGAATGAGACGATGCAAAATGGTGTTTAGAAGGTGCTTAAAGTGACTTTGAAGAGAATGAGACGATGCAAAATGAGGTTTAGAAGGTTCTTAAAGTGACTTTAAAGAGAATGAGACGATGCAAAATGGTGTTTAGAAGGTGCTTAAAGTGACTTTAAAGAGAATGAGACGATGCAAAATGGTGTTTAGAAGGTGCTTAAGGTGACTTTAAAGAGAATGAGACGATGCAAAATGAGGTTTAGAAGGTGCTTAAAGTGACTTTAAAGAGAATGAGACGATGCAAAATGGTGTTTAGAAGGTGCTTAAGGTGACTTTAAAGAGAATGAGACGATGCAAAATGAGGTTTAGAAGGTGCTTAAAGTGACTTTAAAGAGAATGAGACGATGCAAAATGAGGTTTAGAAGGTGCTTAAAGTGACTTTAAAGAGAATGAGACGATGCAAAATGAGGTTTAGAAGGTGCTTAAAGTGACTTTAAAGAGAATGAGACGATGCAAAATGGTGTTTAGAAGGTGCTTAAAGTGACTTTAAAGAGAATGAGACGATGCAAAATGAGGTTTAGAAGGTGCTTAAAGTGACTTTAAAGAGAATGAGACGATGCAAAATGAGGTTTAGAAGGTGCTTAAGGTGACTTTAAAGAGAATGAGACGATGCAAAATGAGGTTTAGAAGGTGCTTAAAGTGACTTTAAAGAGAATGAGACGATGCAAAATGAGGTTTAGAAGGTGCTTAAAGTGACTTTAAAGAGAATGAGACGATGCAAAATGAGGTTTAGAAGGTGCTTAAAGTGACTTTAAAGAGAATGAGACGATGCAAAATGAGGTTTAGAAGGTGCTTAAAGTGACTTTAAAGAGAATGAGACGATGCAAAATGAGTTTAGAAGGTGCTTAAAGTGACTTTAAAGAGAATGAGACGATGCAAAATGGTGTTTAGAAGGTGCTTAAGGTGACTGTAAAGAGAATGAGACGATGCAAAATGAGGTTTAGAAGGTGCTTAAAGTGACTTTAAAGAGAATGAGACGATGCAAAATGGTGTTTAGAAGGTGCTTAAGGTGACTTTAAAGAGAATGAGACGATGCAAAATGAGGTTTAGAAGGTGCTTAAAGTGACTTTAAAGAGAATGAGACGATGCAAAATGGTGTTTAGAAGGTGCTTAAAGTGACTTTAAAGAGAATGAGACGATGCAAAATGAGGTTTAGAAGGTGCTTAAGGTGACTTTAAAGAGAATGAGACGATGCAAAATGAGGTTTAGAAGGTGCTTAAAGTGACTTTAAAGAGAATGAGACGATGCAAAATGGTGTTTAGAAGGTGCTTAAAGTGACTTTAAAGAGAATGAGACGATGCAAAATGGTGTTTAGAAGGTGCTTAAAGTGACTTTAAAGAGAATGAGACGATGCAAAATGAGGTTTAGAAGGTGCTTAAAGTGACTTTAAAGAGAATGAGACGATGCAAAATGAGGTTTAGAAGGTGCTTAAAGTGACTTTAAAGAGAATGAGACGATGCAAAATGGTGTTTAGAAGGTGCTTAAGGTGACTTTAAAGAGAATGAGACGATGCAAAATGAGGTTTAGAAGGTGCTTAAAGTGACTTTAAAGAGAATGAGACGATGCAAAATGAGGTTTAGAAGGTGCTTAAGGTGACTTTAAAGAGAATGAGACGATGCAAAATGAGGTTTAGAAGGTGCTTAAAGTGACTTTAAAGAGAATGAGACGATGCAAAATGGTGTTTAGAAGGTGCTTAAAGTGACTTTAAAGAGAATGAGACGATGCAAAATGAGGTTTAGAAGGTGCTTAAAGTGACTTTAAAGAGAATGAGACGATGCAAAATGAGGTTTAGAAGGTGCTTAAAGTGACTTTAAAGAGAATGAGACGATGCAAAATGGTGTTTAGAAGGTGCTTAATGTGACTTTAAAGAGAATGAGACGATGCAAAATGAGGTTTAGAAGGTGCTTAAAGTAACTTTAAAGAGAATGAGACGATGCAAAATGAGGTTTAGAAGGTGCTTAAAGTGACTTTAAAGAGAATGAGACGATGCAAAATGGTGTTTAGAAGGTGCTTAAGGTGACTTTAAAGAGAATGAGACGATGCAAAATGAGGTTTAGAAGGTGCTTAAAGTGACTTTAAAGAGAATGAGACGATGCAAAATGAGGTTTAGAAGGTGCTTAAAGTGACTTTAAAGAGAATGAGACGATGCAAAATGAGGTTTAGAAGGTGCTTAAAGTGACTTTAAAGAGAATGAGACGATGCAAAATGGTGTTTAGAAGGTGCTTAAGGTGACTTTTAAGAGAATGAGACGATGCAAAATGAGGTTTAGAAGGTGCTTAAAGTGACTTTAAAGAGAATGAGACGATGCAAAATGAGGTTTAGAAGGTGCTTAAAGTGACTTTAAAGAGAATGAGACGATGCAAAATGGTGTTTAGAAGGTGCTTAAGGTGACTTTAAAGAGAATGAGACGATGCAAAATGAGGTTTAGAAGGTGCTTAAAGTGACTTTAAAGAGAATGAGACGATGCAAAATGGTGTTTAGAAGGTGCTTAAGGTGACTTTAAAGAGAATGAGACGATGCAAAATGAGGTTTAGAAGGTGCTTAAAGTGACTTTAAAGAGAATGAGACGATGCAAAATGGTGTTTAGAAGGTGCTTAAGGTGACTTTAAAGAGAATGAGACGATGCAAAATGGTGTTTAGAAGGTGCTTAAGGTGACTTTAAAGAGAATGAGACGATGCAAAATGAGGTTTAGAAGGTGCTTAAAGTGACTTTAAAGAGAATGAGACGATGCAAAATGAGGTTTAGAAGGTGCTTAAAGTGACTTTAAAGAGAATGAGACGATGCAAAATGGTGTTTAGAAGGTGCTTAAGGTGACTTTAAAGAGAATGAGACGATGCAAAATGAGGTTTAGAAGGTGCTTAAAGTGACTTTAAAGAGAATGAGACGATGCAAAATGGTGTTTAGAAGGTGCTTAAAGTGACTTTAAAGAGAATGAGACGATGCAAAATGAGGTTTAGAAGGTGCTTAAGTGACTTTAAAGAGAATGAGACGATGCAAAATGGTGTTTAGAAGGTGCTTAAGGTGACTTTAAAGAGAATGAGACGATGCAAAATGGTGTTTAGAAGGTGCTTAAGGTGACTTTAAAGAGAATGAGACGATGCAAAATGGTGTTTAGAAGGTGCTTAAGGTGACTTTAAAGAGAATGAGCCGATGCAAAATGAGGTTTAGAAGGTGCTTAAAGTGACTTTAAAGAGAATGAGACGATGCAAAATGGTGTTTAGAAGGTGCTTAAAGTGACTTTAAAGAGAATGAGACGATGCAAAATGGTGTTTAGAAGGTGCTTAAGGTGACTTTAAAGAGAATGAGACGATGCAAAATGAGGTTTAGAAGGTGCTTAAAGTGACTTTAAAGAGAATGAGACGATGCAAAATGGTGTTTAGAAGGTGCTTAAGGTGACTTTAAAGAGAATGAGACGATGCAAAATGGTGTTTAGAAGGTGCTTAAAGTGACTTTAAAGAGAATGAGACGATGCAAAATGAGGTTTAGAAGGTGCTTAAAGTGACTTTAAAGAGAATGAGACGATGCAAAATGGTGTTTAGAAGGTGCTTAAGGTGACTTTAAAGAGAATGAGACGATGCAAAATGAGGTTTAGAAGGTGCTTAAAGTGACTTTAAAGAGAATGAGACGATGCAAAATGGTGTTTAGAAGGTGCTTAAGGTGACTTTAAAGAGAATGAGACGATGCAAAATGAGGTTTAGAAGGTGCTTAAAGTGACTTTAAAGAGAATGAGACGATGCAAAATGAGGTTTAGAAGGTGCTTAAAGTGACTTTAAAGAGAATGAGACGATGCAAAATGAGGTTTAGAAGGTGCTTAAAGTGACTTTAAAGAGAATGAGACGATGCAAAATGGTGTTTAGAAGGTGCTTAAAGTGACTTTAAAGAGAATGAGACGATGCAAAATGGTGTTTAGAAGGTGCTTAAAGTGACTTTAAAGAGAATGAGACGATGCAAAATGAGGTTTAGAAGGTGCTTAAAGTGACTTTAAAGAGAATGAGACGATGCAAAATGGTGTTTAGAAGGTGCTTAAGGTGACTTTAAAGAGAATGAGACGATGCAAAATGGTGTTTAGAAGGTGCTTAAAGTGACTTTAAAGAGAATGAGACGATGCAAAATGAGGTTTAAGAAGGTGCTTAAAGTGACTTTAAAGAGAATGAGACGATGCAAAATGAGGTTTAGAAGGTGCTTAAGGTGACTTTAAAGAGAATGAGACGATGCAAAATGAGGTTTAGAAGGTGCTTAAGGTGACTTTAAAGAGAATGAGACGATGCAAAATGGTGTTTAGAAGGTGCTTAAGGTGACTTTAAAGAGAATGAGACGATGCAAAATGAGGTTTAGAAGGTGCTTAAAGTGACTTTAAAGAGAATGAGACGATGCAAAATGAGGTTTAGAAGGTGCTTAAAGTGACTTTAAAGAGAATGAGACGATGCAAAATGAGGTTTAGAAGGTGCTTAAAGTGACTT
>NW_026525295.1:0-39055 GCF_943734705.1 Anopheles coustani
TTTAAAGTCACTTTAAGCACCTTCTAAACCTCATTTTGCATCGTCTCATTCTCTTTAAAGTCACCTTAAGCACCTTCTAAACACCATTTTGCATCGTCTCATTCTCTTTAAAGTCACTTTAAGCACCTTCTAAACCTCATTTTGCATCGTCTCATTCTCTTTAAAGTCACCTTAAGCACCTTCTAAACACCATTTTGCATCGTCTCATTCTCTTTAAAGTCACTTTAAGCACCTTCTAAACCTCATTTTGCATCGTCTCATTCTCTTTAAAGTCACCTTAAGCACCTTCTAAACACCATTTTGCATCGTCTCATTCTCTTTAAAGTCACTTTAAGCACCTTCTAAACACCATTTTGCATCGTCTCATTCTCTTTAAAGTCACTTTAAGCACCTTCTAAACACCATTTTGCATCGTCTCATTCTCTTTAAAGTCACTTTAAGCACCTTCTAAACCTCATTTTGCATCGTCTCATTCTCTTTAAAGTCACTTTAAGCACCTTCTAAACCTCATTTTGCATCGTCTCATTCTCTTTAAAGTCACCTTAAGCACCTTCTAAACACCATTTTGCATCGTCTCATTCTCTTTAAAGTCACTTTAAGCACCTTCTAAACACCATTTTGCATCGTCTCATTCTCTTTAAAGTCACCTTAAGCACCTTCTAAACACCATTTTGCATCGTCTCATTCTCTTTAAAGTCACTTTAAGCACCTTCTAAACCTCATTTTGCATCGTCTCATTCTCTTTAAAGTCACCTTAAGCACCTTCTAAACACCATTTTGCATCGTCTCATTCTCTTTAAAGTCACTTTAAGCACCTTCTAAACCTCATTTTGCATCGTCTCATTCTCTTTAAAGTCACCTTAAGCACCTTCTAAACACCATTTTGCATCGTCTCATTCTCTTTAAAGTCACTTTAAGCACCTTCTAAACCTCATTTTGCATCGTCTCATTCTCTTTAAAGTCACTTTAAGCACCTTCTAAACCTCATTTTGCATCGTCTCATTCTCTTTAAAGTCACCTTAAGCACCTTCTAAACACCATTTTGCATCGTCTCATTCTCTTTAAAGTCACTTTAAGCACCTTCTAAACCTCATTTTGCATCGTCTCATTCTCTTTAAAGTCACTTTAAGCACCTTCTAAACCTCATTTTGCATCGTCTCATTCTCTTTAAAGTCACCTTAAGCACCTTCTAAACACCATTTTGCATCGTCCTCATTCTCTTTAAAGTCACTTTAAGCACCTTCTAAACCTCATTTTGCATCGTCTCATTCTCTTTAAAGTCACTTTAAGCACCTTCTAAACCTCATTTTGCATCGTCTCATTCTCTTTAAAGTCACTTTAAGCACCTTCTAAACCTCATTTTGCATCGTCTCATTCTCTTTAAAGTCACCTTAAGCACCTTCTAAACCTCATTTTGCATCGTCTCATTCTCTTTAAAGTCACCTTAAGCACCTTCTAAACACCATTTTGCATCGTCTCATTCTCTTTAAAGTCACTTTAAGCACCTTCTAAACCTCATTTTGCATCGTCTCATTCTCTTTAAAGTCACTTTAAGCACCTTCTAAACACCATTTTGCATCGTCTCATTCTCTTTAAAGTCGCTTTAAGCACCTTCTAAACCTCATTTTGCATCGTCTCATTCTCTTTAAAGTCACTTTAAGCACCTTCTAAACACCATTTTGCATCGTCTCATTCTCTTTAAAGTCACTTTAAGCACCTTCTAAACCTCATTTTGCATCGTCTCATTCTCTTAAAAGTCACCTTAAGCACCTTCTAAACACCATTTTGCATCGTCTCATTCTCTTTAAAGTCACCTTAAGCACCTTCTAAACACCATTTTGCATCGTCTCATTCTCTTTAAAGTCACTTTAAGCACCTTCTAAACCTCATTTTGCATCGTCTCATTCTCTTTAAAGTCACTTTAAGCACCTTCTAAACACCATTTTGCATCGTCTCATTCTCTTTAAAGTCACTTTAAGCACCTTCTAAACACCATTTTGCATCGTCTCATTCTCTTTAAAGTCACCTTAAGCACCTTCTAAACACCATTTTGCATCGTCTCATTCTCTTTAAAGTCACTTTAAGCACCTTCTAAACACCATTTTGCATCGTCTCATTCTCTTTAAAGTCACTTTAAGCACCTTCTAAACACCATTTTGCATCGTCTCATTCTCTTTAAAGTCACTTTAAGCACCTTCTAAACCTCATTTTGCATCGTCTCATTCTCTTTAAAGTCACCTTAAGCACCTTCTAAAACACCATTTTGCATCGTCTCATTCTCTTTAAAGTCACTTTAAGCACCTTCTAAACCTCATTTTGCATCGTCCTCATTCTCTTTAAAGTCACCTTAAGCACCTTCTAAACACCATTTTGCATCGTCTCATTCTCTTTAAAGTCACTTTAAGCACCTTCTAAACCTCATTTTGCATCGTCTCATTCTCTTTAAAGTCACTTTAAGCACCTTCTAAACACCATTTTGCATCGTCTCATTCTCTTTAAAGTCACTTTAAGCACCTTCTAAACCTCATTTTGCATCGTCTCATTCTCTTTAAAGTCACTTTAAGCACCTTCTAAACACCATTTTGCATCGTCTCATTCTCTTTAAAGTCACTTTAAGCACCTTCTAAACCTCATTTTGCATCGTCTCATTCTCTTTAAAGTCACCTTAAGCACCTTCTAAACACCATTTTGCATCGTCTCATTCTCTTTAAAGTCACTTTAAGCACCTTCTAAACACCATTTTGCATCGTCTCATTCTCTTTAAAGTCACTTTAAGCACCTTCTAAACACCATTTTGCATCGTCTCATTCTCTTTAAAGTCACTTTAAGCACCTTCTAAACACCATTTTGCATCGTCTCATTCTCTTTAAAGTCACTTTAAGCACCTTCTAAACCTCATTTTGCATCGTCTCATTCTCTTTAAAGTCACTTCAAGCACCTTCTAAACACCATTTTGCATCGTCTCATTCTCTTTAAAGTCACTTTAAGCACCTTCTAAACACCATTTTGCATCGTCTCATTCTCTTTAAAGTCACTTTAAGCACCTTCTAAACCTCATTTTGCATCGTCTCATTCTCTTTAAAGTCACCTTAAGCACCTTCTAAACACCATTTTGCATCGTCTCATTCTCTTTAAAGTCACTTTAAGCACCTTCTAAACCTCATTTTTTTTAAAGTCACCTTCTAAACACCATTTTGCATCGTCTCATTCTCTTTAAAGTGACTTTAAAGCACCTTCTAAACCTCATTTTGCATCGTCTCATTCTCTTTAAAGTCACCTTAAGCACCTTCTAAACACCATTTTGCATCGTCTCATTCTCTTTAAAGTCACTTTAAGCACCTTCTAAACCTCATTTTGCATCGTCTCATTCTCTTTAAAGTCACCTTAAGCACCTTCTAAACACCATTTTGCATCGTCTCATTCTCTTTAAAGTCACTTTAAGCACCTTCTAAACCTCATTTTGCATCGTCTCATTCTCTTTAAAGTCACTTTAAGCACCTTCTAAACCTCATTTTGCATCGTCTCATTCTCTTTAAAGTCACCTTAAGCACCTTCTAAACACCATTTTGCATCGTCTCATTCTCTTTAAAGTCACTTTAAGCACCTTCTAAACCTCATTTTGCATCGTCTCATTCTCTTTAAAGTCACTTTAAGCACCTTCTAAACCTCATTTTGCATCGTCTCATTCTCTTTAAAGTCACCTTAAGCACCTTCTAAACACCATTTTGCATCGTCTCATTCTCTTTAAAGTCACTTTAAGCACCTTCTAAACCTCATTTTGCATCGTCTCATTCTCTTTAAAGTCACTTTAAGCACCTTCTAAACCTCATTTTGCATCGTCTCATTCTCTTTAAAGTCACCTTAAGCACCTTCTAAACCTCATTTTGCATCGTCTCATTCTCTTTAAAGTCACCTTAAGCACCTTCTAAACACCATTTTGCATCGTCTCATTCTCTTTAAAGTCACTTTAAGCACCTTCTAAACACCATTTTGCATCGTCTCATTCTCTTTAAAGTCACCTTAAGCACCTTCTAAACACCATTTTGCATCTTCTCATTCTCTTTAAAGTCACCTTAAGCACCTTCCAAACCTCATTTTGCATCGTCTCATTCTCTTTAAAGTTACTTTAAGCACCTTCTTAACACCATTTTGCATCGTCTCATTCTCTTTAAAGTCACTTTAAGCACCTTCTAAACCTCATTTTGCATCGTCTCATTCTCTTTAAAGTCACCTTAAGCACCTTCTAAACACCATTTTGCATCGTCTCATTCTCTTTAAAGTCACTTTAAGCACCTTCTAAACACCATTTTGCATCGTCTCATTCTCTTTAAAGTCACTTTAAGCACCTTCTAAACCTCATTTTGCATCGTCTCATTCTCTTTAAAGTCACTTTAAGCACCTTCTAAACACCATTTTGCATCGTCTCATTCTCTTTAAAGTCACTTTAAGCACCTTCTAAACCTCATTTTGCATCGTCTCATTCTCTTTAAAGTCACTTTAAGCACCTTCTAAACACCATTTTGCATCGTCTCATTCTCTTTAAAGTCACTTTAAGCACCTTCTAAACCTCATTTTGCATCGTCTCATTCTCTTTAAAGTCACCTTAAGCACCTTCTAAACACCATTTTGCATCGTCTCATTCTCTTTAAAGTCACTTTAAGCACCTTCTAAACACCATTTTGCATCGTCTCATTCTCTTTAAAGTCACCTTAAGCACCTTCTAAACACCATTTTGCATCGTCTCATTCTCTTTAAAGTCACTTTAAGCACCTTCTAAACCTCATTTTGCATCGTCTCATTCTCTTTAAAGTCACTTTAAGCACCTTCTAAACACCATTTTGCATCGTCTCCGTCTCATTCTCTTTAAAGTCACTTTAAGCACCTTCTAAACCTCATTTTGCATCGTCTCATTCTCTTTAAAGTCACCTTAAGCACCTTCTAAACACCATTTTGCATCGTCTCATTCTCTTTAAAGTCACTTTAAGCACCTTCTAAACACCATTTTGCATCGTCTCATTCTCTTTAAAGTCACTTTAAGCACCTTCTAAACACCATTTTGCATCGTCTCATTCTCTTTAAAGTCACTTTAAGCACCTTCTAAACACCATTTTGCATCGTCTCATTCTCTTTAAAGTCACTTTAAGCACCTTCTAAACACCATTTTGCATCGTCTCATTCTCTTTGTCACTTTAAGCACCTTCTAAACACCATTTTGCATCGTCTCATTCTCTTTAAAGTCACTTTAAGCACCTTCTAAACACCATTTTGCATCGTCTCATTCTCTTTAAAGTCACTTTAAGCACCTTCTAAACACCATTTTGCATCGTCATCTCTTAAAGTCACTTTAAGCACCTTCTAAACCTCATTTTGCATCGTCTCATTCTCTTTAAAGTCACCTTAAGCACCTTCTAAACACCATTTTGCATCGTCTCATTCTCTTTAAAGTCACCTTAAGCACCTTCTAAACACCATTTTGCATCGTCTCATTCTCTTTAAAGTCACTTTAAGCACCTTCTAAACCTCATTTTGCATCGTCTCATTCTCTTTAAAGTCACTTTAAGCACCTTCTAAACACCATTTTGCATCGTCTCATTCTCTTTAAAGTCACTTTAAGCACCTTCTAAACCTCATTTTGCATCGTCTCATTCTCTTTAAAGTCACTTTAAGCACCTTCTAAACACCATTTTGCATCGTCTCATTCTCTTTAAAGTCACTTTAAGCACCTTCTAAACCTCATTTTGCATCGTCTCATTCTCTTTAAAGTCACTTTAAGCACCTTCTAAACACCATTTTGCATCGTCTCATTCTCTTTAAAGTCACTTTAAGCACCTTCTAAACACCATTTTGCATCGTCTCATTCTCTTTAAAGTCACTTTAAGCACCTTCTAAACACCATTTTGCATCGTCTCATTCTCTTTAAAGTCACTTTAAGCACCTTCTAAACCTCATTTTGCATCGTCTCATTCTCTTTAAAGTCACTTTAAGCACCTTCTAAACACCATTTTGCATCGTCTCATTCTCTTTAAAGTCACTTTAAGCACCTTCTAAACCTCATTTTGCATCGTCTCATTCTCTTTAAAGTCACCTTAAGCACCTTCTAAACACCATTTTGCATCGTCTCATTCTCTTTAAAGTCACTTTAAGCACCTTCTAAACCTCATTTTGCATCGTCTCATTCTCTTTAAAGTCACCTTAAGCACCTTCTAAACACCATTTTGCATCGTCTCATTCTCTTTAAAGTCGCTTTAAGCACCTTCTAAACCTCATTTTGCATCGTCTCATTCTCTTTAAAGTCACTTTAAGCACCTTCTAAACCTCATTTTGCATCGTCTCATTCTCTTTAAAGTCACTTTAAGCACCTTCTAAACACACCATTTTGCATCGTCTCATTCTCTTTAAAGTCACTTTAAGCACCTTCTAACCTCATTTTGCATCGTCTCATTCTCTTTAAAGTCACCTTAAGCACCTTCTAAACACCATTTTGCATCGTCTCATTCTCTTTAAAGTCACTTTAAGCACCTTCTAAACCTCATTTTGCATCGTCTCATTCTCTTTAAAGTCACTTTAAGCACCTTCTAAACACCATTTTGCATCGTCTCATTCTCTTTAAAGTCACTTTAAGCACCTTCTAAACCTCATTTTGCATCGTCTCATTCTCTTTAAAGTCACTTTAAGCACCTTCTAAACACCATTTTGCATCGTCTCATTCTCTTTAAAGTCACTTTAAGCACCTTCTAAACCTCATTTTGCATCGTCTCATTCTCTTTAAAGTCACCTTAAGCACCTTCTAAACACCATTTTGCATCGTCTCATTCTCTTTAAAGTCACTTTAAGCACCTTCTAAACACCATTTTGCATCGTCTCATTCTCTTTAAAGTCACTTTAAGCACCTTCTAAACCTCATTTTGCATCGTCTCATTCTCTTTAAAGTCACCTCAAGCACCTTCTAAACACCATTTTGCATCGTCTCATTCTCTTTAAAGTCACTTTAAGCACCTTCTAAACCTCATTTTGCATCGTCTCATTCTCTTTAAAGTCACCTTAAGCACCTTCTAAACACCATTTTGCATCGTCTTATTCTCTTTAAAGTCACTTTAAGCACCTTCTAAACACCATTTTGCATCGTCTCATTCTCTTTAAAGTCACTTTAAGCACCTTCTAAACCTCATTTTGCATCGTCTCATTCTCTTTAAAGTCACTTTAAGCACCTTCTAAACCTCATTTTGCATCGTCTCATTCTCTTTAAAGTCACTTTAAGCACCTTCTAAACCTCATTTTGCATCGTCTCATTCTCTTTAAAGTCACCTTAAGCACCTTCTAAACCTCATTTTGCATCGTCTCATTCTCTTTAAAGTCACCTTAAGCACCTTCTAAACACCATTTTGCATCGTCTCATTCTCTTTAAAGTCACTTTAAGCACCTTCTAAACCTCATTTTGCATCGTCTCATTCTCTTTAAAGTCACCTTAAGCACCTTCTAAACACCATTTTGCATCGTCTCATTCTCTTTAAAGTCGCTTTAAGCACCTTCTAAACCTCATTTTGCATCGTCTCATTCTCTTTAAAGTCACTTTAAGCACCTTCTAAACACCATTTTGCATCGTCTCATTCTCTTTAAAGTCACTTTAAGCACCTTCTAAACCTCATTTTGCATCGTCTCATTCTCTTAAAAGTCACCTTAAGCACCTTCTAAACACCATTTTGCATCGTCTCATTCTCTTTAAAGTCACTTTAAGCACCTTCTAAACACCATTTTGCATCGTCTCATTCTCTTTAAAGTCACTTTAAGCACCTTCTAAACCTCATTTTGCATCGTCTCATTCTCTTTAAAGTCACTTTAAGCACCTTCTAAACACCATTTTGCATCGTCTCATTCTCTTTAAAGTCACTTTAAGCACCTTCTAAACACCATTTTGCATCGTCTCATTCTCTTTAAAGTCACCTTAAGCACCTTCTAAACACCATTTTGCATCGTCTCATTCTCTTTAAAGTCACTTTAAGCACCTTCTAAACACCATTTTGCATCGTCTCATTCTCTTTAAAGTCACTTTAAGCACCTTCTAAACACCATTTTGCATCGTCTCATTCTCTTTAAAGTCACTTTAAGCACCTTCTAAACCTCATTTTGCATCGTCTCATTCTCTTTAAAGTCACCTTAAGCACCTTCTAAACACCATTTTGCATCGTCTCATTCTCTTTAAAGTCACTTTAAGCACCTTCTAAACCTCATTTTGCATCGTCTCATTCTCTTTAAAGTCACCTTAAGCACCTTCTAAACACCATTTTGCATCGTCTCATTCTCTTTAAAGTCACTTTAAGCACCTTCTAAACCTCATTTTGCATCGTCTCATTCTCTTTAAAGTCACTTTAAGCACCTTCTAAACACCATTTTGCATCGTCTCATTCTCTTTAAAGTCACTTTAAGCACCTTCTAAACCTCATTTTGCATCGTCTCATTCTCTTTAAAGTCACTTTAAGCACCTTCTAAACACCATTTTGCATCGTCTCATTCTCTTTAAAGTCACTTTAAGCACCTTCTAAACCTCATTTTGCATCGTCTCATTCTCTTTAAAGTCACCTTAAGCACCTTCTAAACACCATTTTGCATCGTCTCATTCTCTTTAAAGTCACTTTAAGCACCTTCTAAACACCATTTTGCATCGTCTCATTCTCTTTAAAGTCACTTTAAGCACCTTCTAAACACCATTTTGCATCGTCTCATTCTCTTTAAAGTCACTTTAAGCACCTTCTAAACACCATTTTGCATCGTCTCATTCTCTTTAAAGTCACTTTAAGCACCTTCTAAACCTCATTTTGCATCGTCTCATTCTCTTTAAAGTCACTTCAAGCACCTTCTAAACACCATTTTGCATCGTCTCATTCTCTTTAAAGTCACTTTAAGCACCTTCTAAACACCATTTTGCATCGTCTCATTCTCTTTAAAGTCACTTTAAGCACCTTCTAAACCTCATTTTGCATCGTCTCATTCTCTTTAAAGTCACCTTAAGCACCTTCTAAACACCATTTTGCATCGTCTCATTCTCTTTAAAGTCACTTTAAGCACCTTCTAAACCTCATTTTGCATCGTCTCATTCTCTTTAAAGTCACCTTAAGCACCTTCTAAACACCATTTTGCATCGTCTCATTCTCTTTAAAGTCACTTTAAGCACCTTCTAAACCTCATTTTGCATCGTCTCATTCTCTTTAAAGTCACTTTAAGCACCTTCTAAACCTCATTTTGCATCGTCTCATTCTCTTTAAATTCACCTTAAGCACCTTCTAAACACCATTTTGCATCGTCTCATTCTCTTTAAAGTCACTTTAAGCACCTTCTAAACCTCATTTTGCATCGTCTCATTCTCTTTAAAGTCACTTTAAGCACCTTCTAAACCTCATTTTGCATCGTCTCATTCTCTTTAAAGTCACCTTAAGCACCTTCTAAACACCATTTTGCATCGTCTCATTCTCTTTAAAGTCACTTTAAGCACCTTCTAAACCTCATTTTGCATCGTCTCATTCTCTTAAAGTGACTTAAGCACCTTCTAAACCTCATTTTGCATCGTCTCATTCTCTTTAAAGTCACCTTAAGCACCTTCTAAACCTCATTTTGCATCGTCTCATTCTCTTTAAAGTCACCTTAAGCACCTTCTAAACACCATTTTGCATCGTCTCATTCTCTTTAAAGTGACTTTAAAGCACCTTCTAAACACCATTTTGCATCGTCTCATTCTCTTTAAAGTCACCTTAAGCACCTTCTAAACACCATTTTGCATCTTCTCATTCTCTTTAAAGTCACCTTAAGCACCTTCCAAACCTCATTTTGCATCGTCTCATTCTCTTTAAAGTTACTTTAAGCACCTTCTTAACACCATTTTGCATCGTCTCATTCTCTTAAAGTCACTTTAAGCACCTTCTAAACCTCATTTTGCATCGTCTCATTCTCTTTAAAGTCACCTTAAGCACCTTCTAAACACCATTTTGCATCGTCTCATTCTCTTTAAAGTCACTTTAAGCACCTTCTAAACACCATTTTGCATCGTCTCATTCTCTTTAAAGTCACTTTAAGCACCTTCTAAACCTCATTTTGCATCGTCTCATTCTCTTTAAAGTCACTTTAAGCACCTTCTAAACACCATTTTGCATCGTCTCATTCTCTTTAAAGTCACTTTAAGCACCTTCTAAACCTCATTTTGCATCGTCTCATTCTCTTTAAAGTCACTTTAAGCACCTTCTAAACACCATTTTGCATCGTCTCATTCTCTTTAAAGTCACTTTAAGCACCTTCTAAACCTCATTTTGCATCGTCTCATTCTCTTTAAAGTCACCTTAAGCACCTTCTAAACACCATTTTGCATCGTCTCATTCTCTTTAAAGTCACTTTAAGCACCTTCTAAACACCATTTTGCATCGTCTCATTCTCTTAAAGTCACCTTAAGCACCTTCTAAACACCATTTTGCATCGTCTCATTCTCTTTAAAGTCACTTTAAGCACCTTCTAAACCTCATTTTGCATCGTCTCATTCTCTTTAAAGTCACTTTAAGCACCTTCTAAACACCATTTTGCATCGTCTCATTCTCTTTAAAGTCACTTTAAGCACCTTCTAAACCTCATTTTGCATCGTCTCATTCTCTTTAAAGTCACCTTAAGCACCTTCTAAACACCATTTTGCATCGTCTCATTCTCTTTAAAGTCACTTTAAGCACCTTCTAAACACCATTTTGCATCGTCTCATTCTCTTTAAAGTCACTTTAAGCACCTTCTAAACCTCATTTTGCATCGTCTCATTCTCTTTAAAGTCACTTTAAGCACCTTCTAAACACCATTTTGCATCGTCTCATTCTCTTTAAAGTCACTTTAAGCACCTTCTAAACACCATTTTGCATCGTCTCATTCTCTTTAAAGTCACTTTAAGCACCTTCTAAACCTCATTTTGCATCGTCTCATTCTCTTTAAAGTCACTTTAAGCACCTTCTAAACCTCATTTTGCATCGTCTCATTCTCTTTAAAGTCACCTTAAGCACCTTCTAAACACCATTTTGCATCGTCTCATTCTCTTTAAAGTCACTTTAAGCACCTTCTAAACCTCATTTTGCATCGTCTCATTCTCTTTAAAGTCACCTTAAGCACCTTCTAAACACCATTTTGCATCGTCTCATTCTCTTTAAAGTCACTTTAAGCACCTTCTAAACCTCATTTTGCATCGTCTCATTCTCTTTAAAGTCACCTTAAGCACCTTCTAAACACCATTTTGCATCGTCTCATTCTCTTTAAAGTCACTTTAAGCACCTTCTAAACCTCATTTTGCATCGTCTCATTCTCTTTAAAGTCACTTTAAGCACCTTCTAAACACCATTTTGCATCGTCTCATTCTCTTTAAAGTCACTTTAAGCACCTTCTAAACCTCATTTTGCATCGTCTCATTCTCTTTAAAGTCACTTTAAGCACCTTCTAAACACCATTTTGCATCGTCTCATTCTCTTTAAAGTCACTTTAAGCACCTTCTAAACCTCATTTTGCATCGTCTCATTCTCTTTAAAGTCACCTTAAGCACCTTCTAAACACCATTTTGCATCGTCTCATTCTCTTTAAAGTCACTTTAAGCACCTTCTAAACACCATTTTGCATCGTCTCATTCTCTTTAAAGTCACTTTAAGCACCTTCTAAACACCATTTTGCATCGTCTCATTCTCTTTAAAGTCACTTTAAGCACCTTCTAAACCTCATTTTGCATCGTCTCATTCTCTTTAAAGTCACTTTAAGCACCTTCTAAACACCATTTTGCATCGTCTCATTCTCTTTAAAGTCACTTTAAGCACCTTCTAAACACCATTTTGCATCGTCTCATTCTCTTTAAAGTCACTTTAAGCACCTTCTAAACCTCATTTTGCATCGTCTCATTCTCTTTAAAGTCACCTTAAGCACCTTCTAAACCTCATTTTGCATCGTCTCATTCTCTTTAAAGTCACCTTAAGCACCTTCTAAACACCATTTTGCATCGTCTCATTCTCTTTAAAGCCACTTTAAGCACCTTCTAAACCTCATTTTGCATCGTCTCATTCTCTTAAAGTCACTTTAAGCACCTTCTAAACCTCATTTTGCATCGTCTCATTCTCTTTAAAGTCACCTTAAGGACCTTCTAAACCTCATTTTGCATCGTCTCATTCTCTTTAAAGTCACCTTAAGCACCTTCTAAACCTCATTTTGCATCGTCTCATTCTCTTTAAAGTCACCTTAAGCACCTTCTAAACACCATTTTGCATCGTCTCATTCTCTTTAAAGTCACTTTAAGCACCTTCTAAACCTCATTTTGCATCGTCTCATTCTCTTTAAAGTCACCTTAAGCACCTTCTAAACACCATTTTGCATCGTCTCATTCTCTTTAAAGTCACTTTAAGCACCTTCTAAACCTCATTTTGCATCGTCTCATTCTCTTTAAAGTCACCTTAAGCACCTTCTAAACACCATTTTGCATCGTCTCATTCTCTTTAAAGTCACTTTAAGCACCTTCTAAACCTCATTTTGCATCGTCTCATTCTCTTTAAAGTCACTTTAAGCACCTTCTAAACCTCATTTTGCATCGTCTCATTCTCTTTAAAGTCACCTTAAGCACCTTCTAAACACCATTTTGCATCGTCTCATTCTCTTTAAAGTCACCTTAAGCACCTTCTAAACACCATTTTGCATCGTCTCATTCTCTTTAAAGTCACTTTAAGCACCTTCTAAACACCATTTTGCATCGTCTCATTCTCTTTAAAGTCACCTTAAGCACCTTCTAAACCTCATTTTGCATCGTCTCATTCTCTTTAAAGTCACCTTAAGCACCTTCTAAACACCATTTTGCATCGTCTCATTCTCTTTAAAGTCACTTTAAGCACCTTCTAAACCTCATTTTGCATCATCTCATTCTCTTTAAAGTCACCTTAAGCACCTTCTAAACACCATTTTGCATCGTCTCATTCTCTTTAAAGTCACTTTAAGCACCTTCTAAACCTCATTTTGCATCGTCTCATTCTCTTTAAAGTCACTTTAAGCACCTTCTAAACACCATTTTGCATCGTCTCATTCTCTTTAAAGTCACTTTAAGCACCTTCTAAACCTCATTTTGCATCGTCTCATTCTCTTTAAAGTCACTTTAAGCACCTTCTAAACACCATTTTGCATCGTCTCATTCTCTTTAAAGTCACTTTAAGCACCTTCTAAACCTCATTTTGCATCGTCTCATTCTCTTTAAAGTCACCTTAAGCACCTTCTAAACACCATTTTGCATCGTCTCATTCTCTTTAAAGCCACTTTAAGCACCTTCTAAACACCATTTTGCATCGTCTCATTCTCTTTAAAGTCACTTTAAGCACCTTCTAAACACCATTTTGCATCGTCTCATTCTCTTTAAAGTCACTTTAAGCACCTCCTTAACACCATTTTGCATCGTCTCATTCTCTTTAAAGTCACTTTAAGCACCTTCTAAACCTCATTTTGCATCGTCTCATTCTCTTTAAAGTCACTTTAAGCACCTTCTAAACACCATTTTGCATCGTCTCATTCTCTTTAAAGTCACTTTAAGCACCTTCTAAACACCATTTTGCATCGTCTCATTCTCTTTAAAGTCACTTTAAGCACCTTCTAAACCTCATTTTGCATCGTCTCATTCTCTTTAAAGTCACTTTAAGCACCTTCTAAACCTCATTTTGCATCGTCTCATTCTCTTTAAAGTCACCTTAAGCACCTTCTAAACACCATTTTGCATCGTCTCATTCTCTTTAAAGCCACTTTAAGCACCTTCTAAACCTCATTTTGCATCGTCTCATTCTCTTTAAAGTCACTTTAAGCACCTTCTAAACCTCATTTTGCATCGTCTCATTCTCTTTAAAGTCACCTTAAGCACCTTCTAAACCTCATTTTGCATCGTCTCATTCTCTTTAAAGTCACCTTAAGCACCTTCTAAACCTCATTTTGCATCGTCTCATTCTCTTTAAAGTCACTTTAAGCACCTTCTAAACACCATTTTGCATCGTCTCATTCTCTTTAAAGTCACTTTAAGCACCTTCTAAACCTCATTTTGCATCGTCTCATTCTCTTTAAAGTCACCTTAAGCACCTTCTAAACACCATTTTGCATCGTCTCATTCTCTTTAAAGTCACTTTAAGCACCCTCTAAACACCATTTTGCATCGTCTCATTCTCTTTAAAGTCACTTTAAGCACCTTCTAAACACCATTTTGCATCGTCTCATTCTCTTTAAAGTCACTTTAAGCACCTTCTAAACCTCATTTTGCATCGTCTCATTCTCTTTAAAGTCACTTTAAGCACCTTCTAAACCTCAATTTTGCATCGTCTCATTCTCTTTAAAGTCACTTTAAGCACCTTCTAAACACCATTTTGCATCGTCTCATTCTCTTTAAAGTCACCTTAAGCACCTTCTAAACCTCATTTTGCATCGTCTCATTCTCTTTAAAGTCACTTTAAGCACCTTCTAAACCTCATTTTGCATCGTCTCATTCTCTTTAAAGTCACCTTAAGCACCTTCTAAACACCATTTTGCATCGTCTCATTCTCTTTAAAGTCACCTTAAGCACCTTCTAAACACCATTTTGCATCGTCTCATTCTCTTTAAAGTCACTTTAAGCACCTTCTAAACCTCATTTTGCATCGTCTCATTCTCTTTAAAGTCACCTTAAGCACTTCTAAACCTCATTTTGCATCGTCTCATTCTCTTTAAAGTCACTTTAAGCACCTTCTAAACACCATTTTGCATCGTCTCATTCTCTTTAAAGTCACTTTAAGCACCTTCTAAACCTCATTTTGCATCGTCTCATTCTCTTTAAAGTCACCTTAAGCACCTTCTAAACACCATTTTGCATCGTCTCATTCTCTTTAAAGTCACTTTAAGCACCTTCTAAACACCATTTTGCATCGTCTCATTCTCTTTAAAGTCACCTTAAGCACCTTCTAAACACCATTTTGCATCGTCTCATTCTCTTTAAAGTCACTTTAAGCACCTTCTAAACCTCATTTTGCATCGTCTCATTCTCTTTAAAGTCACCTTAAGCACCTTCTAAACACCATTTTGCATCGTCTCATTCTCTTTAAAGTCACTTTAAGCACCTTCTAAACCTCATTTTGCATCGTCTCATTCTCTTTAAAGTCACCTTAAGCACCTTCTAAACACCATTTTGCATAGTCTCATTCTCCTTAAAGTCACTTTAAGCACCTTCTAAACACCATTTTGCATCGTCTCATTCTCTTTAAAGTCACCTTAAGCACCTTCTAAACACCATTTTGCATCGTCTCATTCTCTTTAAAGTCACTTTAAGCACCTTCTAAACACCATTTTGCATCGTCTCATTCTCTTTAAAGTCACTTTAAGCACCTTCTAAACCTAATTTTGCATCGTCTCATTCTCTTTAAAGTCACTTTAAGCACCTTCTAAACACCATTTTGCATCGTCTCATTCTCTTAAAGTCACCTTAAGCACCTTCTAAACACCATTTGCATCGTCTCATTCTCTTTAAGTCACTTTAAGCACCTTCTAAACCTCATTTTGCATCGTCTCATTCTCTTTAAAGTCACTTTAAGCACCTTCTAAACCTCATTTTGCATCGTCTCATTCTCTTTAAAGTCACTTTAAGCACCTTCTAAACACCATTTTGCATCGTCTCATTCTCTTTAAAGTCACTTTAAGCACCTTCTAAACACCATTGTGCATCGTCTCATTCTCTTTAAAGTCACTTTAAGCACCTTCTAAACCTCATTTTGCATCGTCTCATTCTCTTTAAAGTCACTTTAAGCACCTTCTAAACCTCATTTTTGCATCGTCTCATTCTCTTTAAAGTCACTTTAAGCACCTTCTAAACACCATTTTGCATCGTCTCATTCTCTTTAAAGTCACCTTAAGCACCTTCTAAACACCATTTTGCATCGTCTCATTCTCTTTAAAGTCACCTTAAGCACCTTCTAAACACCATTTTTGCATCGTCTCATTCTCTTTAAAGTCACTTTAAGCACCTTCTAAACCTCATTTTGCATCGTCTCATTCTCCTTAAAGTCACTTTAAGCACCTTCTAAACCTCATTTTGCATCGTCTCATTCTCTTTAAAGTCACTTTAAGCACCTTCTAAACACTATTTTGCATCGTCTCATTCTCTTTAAAGTCACCTTAAGCACCTTCTAAACACCATTTTGCATCGTCTCATTCTCTTTAAAGTCACTTTAAGCACCTTCTAAACCTCATTTTGCATCGTCTCATTCTCTTTAAAGTCACCTTAAGCACCTTCTAAACACCATTTTGCATCGTCTCATTCTCTTTAAAGTCACTTTAAGCACCTTCTAAACCTCATTTTGCATCGTCTCATTCTCTTTAAAGTCACTTTAAGCACCTTCTAAACACCATTTTGCATCGTCTCATTCTCTTTAAAGTCACTTTAAGCACCTTCTAAACACCATTTTGCATCGTCTCATTCTCTTTAAAGTCACCTTAAGCACCTTCTAAACCTCATTTTGCATCGTCTCATTCTCTTTAAAGTCACCTTAAGCACCTTCTAAACACCATTTTGCATCGTCTCATTCTCTTTAAAGTCACTTTAAGCACCTTCTAAACCTCATTTTGCATCGTCTCATTCTCTTTAAAATCACTTTAAGCACCTTCTAAACACCATTTTGCATCGTCTCATTCCCTTTAAAGTCACTTTAAGCACCTTCTAAACACCATTTTGCATCGTCTCATTCTCTTTAAAGTCACTTTAAGCACCTTCTAAACCTCATTTTGCATCGTCTCATTCTCTTTAAAGTCACTTTAACCACCTTCTAAACACCATTTTGCATCGTCTCATTCTCTTTAAAGTCACTTTAAGCACCTTCTAAACACCATTTTGCATCGTCTCATTCTCTTTAAAGTCACTTTAAGCACCTTCTAAACACCATTTTGCATCGTCTCATTCTCTTTAAAGTCACTTTAAGCACCTTCTAAACACCATTTTGCATCGTCTCATTCTCTTTAAAGTCACTTTAAGCACCTTCTAAACCTCATTTTGCATCGTCTCATTCTCTTTAAAGTCACCTTAAGCACCTTCTAAACACCATTTTGCATCGTCTCATTCCCTTTAAAGTCACTTTAAGCACCTTCTAAACACCATTTTGCATCGTCTCATTCTCTTTAAAGTCACTTTAAGCACCTTCTAAACACCATTTTGCATCGTCTCATTCTCTTTAAAGTCACTTTAAGCACCTTCTAAACACCATTTTGCATCGTCTCATTCTCTTTAAAGTCACTTTAAGCACCTTCTAAACACCATTTTGCATCGTCTCATTCTCTTTAAAGTCACTTTAAGCACCTTCTAAACCTCATTTTGCATCGTCTCATTCTCTTTAAAGTCACTTTAAGCACCTTCTAAACCTCATTTTGCATCGTCTCATTCTCTTTAAAGTCACTTTAAGCACCTTCTAAACCTCATTTTGCATCGTCTCGTTCTCTTTAAAGTCACCTTAAGCACCTTCTAAACACCATTTTGCATCGTCTCATTCTCTTTAAAGTCACTTTAAGCACCTTCTAAACCTCATTTTGCATCGTCTCATTCTCTTTAAAGTCACTTTAAGCACCTTCTAAACACCATTTTGCATCGTCTCATTCTCTTTAAAGTCACTTTAAGCACCTTCTAAACCTCATTTTGCATCGTCTCATTCTCTTTAAAGTCACTTTAAGCACCTTCTAAACCTCATTTTGCATCGTCTCATTCTCTTTAAAGTCACCTTAAGCACCTTCTAAACACCATTTTGCATCGTCTCATTCTCTTTAAAGTCACTTTAAGCACCTTCTAAACCTCATTTTGCATCGTCTCATTCTCTTTAAAGTCACTTTAAGCACCTTCTAAACACCATTTTGCATCGTCTCATTCTCTTTAAAGTCACTTTAAGCACCTTCTAAACACCATTTTGCATCGTCTCATTCTCTTTAAAGTCACTTTAAGCACCTTCTAAACACCATTTTGCATCGTCTCATTCTCTTTAAAGTCACTTTAAGCACCTTCTAAACACCATTTTGCATCGTCTCATTCTCTTTAAAGTCACCTTAAGCACCTTCTAAACCTCATTTTGCATCGTCTCATTCTCTTTAAAGTCACCTTAAGCAGCTTCTAAACACCATTTTGCATCGTCTCATTCTCTTTAAAGTCACTTTAAGCACCTTCTAAACCTCATTTTGCATCGTCTCATTCTCTTTAAAGTCACTTTAAGCACCTTCTAAACACCATTTTGCATCGTCTCATTCTCTTTAAAGTCACTTTAAGCACCTTCTAAACCTCATTTTGCATCGTCTCATTCTCTTTAAAGTCACTTTAAGCACCTTCTAAGCCTCATTTTGCATCGTCTCATTCTCTTTAAAGTCACCTTAAGCACCTTCTAAACACCATTTTGCATCGTCTCATTCTCTTTAAAGTCACTTTAAGCACCTTCGAAACACCATTTTGCATCGTCTCATTCTCTTTAAAGTCACTTTAAGCACCTTCTAAACCTCATTTTGCATCGTCTCATTCTCTTTAAAGTCACTTTAAGCACCTTCTAAACCTCATTTTGCATCGTCTCATTCTCTTTAAAGTCACCTTAAGCACCTTCTAAACACCATTTTGCATCGTCTCATTCTCTTTAAAGTCACCTTAAGCACCTTCTAAACACCATTTTGCATCGTCTCATTCTCTTTAAAGTCACCTTAAGCACCTTCTAAACACCATTTTGCATCGTCTCATTCTCTTTAAAGTCGCTTTAAGCACCTTCTAAACCTCATTTTGCATCGTCTCATTCTCTTTAAAGTCACTTTAAGCACCTTCTAAACCTCATTTTGCATCGTCTCATTCTCTTTAAAGTCACCTTAAGCACCTTCTAAACACCATTTTGCATCGTCTCATTCTCTTTAAAGTCACTTTAAGCACCTTCTAAACCTCATTTTGCATCGTCTCATTCTCTTTAAAGTCACTTTAAGCACCTTCTAAACCTCATTTTGCATCGTCTCATTCTCTTTAAAGTCACTTTAAGCACCTTCTAAACCTCATTTTGCATCGTCTCATTCTCTTTAAAGTCACTTTAAGCACCTTCTAAACACCATTTTGCATCGTCTCATTCTCTTTAAAGTCACCTTAAGCACCTTCTAAACCTCATTTTGCATCGTCTCATTCTCTTTAAAGTCACCTTAAGCACCTTCTAAACACCATTTTGCATCGTCTCATTCTCTTTAAAGTCACTTTAAGCACCTTCTAAACCTCATTTTGCATCGTCTCATTCTCTTTAAAGTCACTTTAAGCACCTTCTAAACCTCATTTTGCATCGTCTCATTCTCTTTAAAGTCACTTTAAGCACCTTCTAAACACCATTTTGCATCGTCTCATTCTCTTTAAAGTCACTTTAAGCACCTTCTAAACACCATTTTGCATCGTCTCATTCTATTTAAAGTCACCTTAAGCACCTTCTAAACCTCATTTTGCATCGTCTCATTCTCTTTAAAGTCACCTTAAGCACCTTCTAAACCTCATTTTGCATCGTCTCATTCTCTTTAAAGTCACTTTAAGCACCTTCTAAACACCATTTTGCATCGTCTCATTCTCTTTAAAGTCACCTTAAGCACCTTCTAAACACCATTTTGCATCGTCTCATTCTCTTTAAAGTCACTTTAAGCACCTTCTAAACACCATTTTGCATCGTCTCATTCTCTTTAAAGTCACCTTAAGCACCTTCTAAACCTCATTTTGCATCGTCTCATTCTCTTTAAAGTCACCTTAAGCACCTTCTAAACACCATTTTGCATCGTCTCATTCTCTTTAAAGTCACTTTAAGCACCTTCTAAACACCATTTTGCATCGTCTCATTCTCTTTAAAGTCACCTTAAGCACCTTCTAAACACCATTTTGCATCGTCTCATTCTCTATAAAGTCACTTTAAGCACCTTCTAAACACCATTTTGCATCGTCTCATTCTCTTTAAAGTCACTTTAAGCACCTTCTAAACCTCATTTTGCATCGTCTCATTCTCTTTAAAGTCACCTTAAGCACCTTCTAAACCTCATTTTGCATCGTCTCATTCTCTTTAAAGTCACCTTAAGCACCTTCTAAACACCATTTTGCATCGTCTCATTCTCTTTAAAGTCACTTTAAGCACCTTCTAAACACCATTTTGCATCGTCTCATTCTCTTTAAAGTCACTTTAAGCACCTTCTAAACCTCATTTTGCATCGTCTCATTCTCTTTAAAGTCACCTTAAGCACCTTCTAAACACCATTTTGCATCGTCTCATTCTCTTTAAAGTCACTTTAAGCACCTTCTAAACCTCATTTTGCATCGTCTCATTCTCTTTAAAGTCACCTTAAGCACCTTCTAAACACCATTTTGCATCGTCTCATTCTCTTTAAAGTCACTTTAAGCACCTTCTAAACCTCATTTTGCATCGTCTCATTCTCTTTAAAGTCACTTTAAGCACCTTCTAAACCTCATTTTGCATCGTCTCATTCTCTTTAAAGTCACCTTAAGCACCTTCTAAACACCATTTTGCATCGTCTCATTCTCTTTAAAGTCACTTTAAGCACCTTCTAAACACCATTTTGCATCGTCTCATTCTCTTTAAAGTCACTTTAAGCACCTTCTAAACCTCATTTTGCATCGTCTCATTCTCTTTAAAGTCACCTTAAGCACCTTCTAAACACCATTTTGCATCGTCTCATTCTCTTTAAAGTCACTTTAAGCACCTTCTAAACCTCATTTTGCATCGTCTCATTCTCTTTAAAGTCACTTTAAGCACCTTCTAAACCTCATTTTGCATCGTCTCATTCTCTTTAAAGTCACCTTAAGCACCTTCGAAACACCATTTTGCATCGTCTCATTCTCTTTAAAGTCACTTTAAGCACCTTCTAAACCTCATTTTGCATCGTCTCATTCTCTTTAAAGTCACTTTAAGCACCTTCTAAACCTCATTTTGCATCGTCTCATTCTCTTTAAAGTCACTTTAAGCACCTTCTAAACACCATTTTGCATCGTCTCATTCTCTTTAAAGTCACCTTAAGCACCTTCTAAACACCATTTTGCATCGTCTCATTCTCTTTAAAGTCACTTTAAGCACCTTCTAAACACCATTTTGCATCGTCTCATTCTCTTTAAAGTCACTTTAAGCACCTTCTAAACCTCATTTTGCATCGTCTCATTCTCTTTAAAGTCACTTTAAGCACCTTCTAAACACCATTTTGCATCGTCTCATTCTCTTTAAAGTCACTTTAAGCACCTTCTAAACACCATTTTGCATCGTCTCATTCTCTTTAAAGTCACCTTAAGCACCTTCTAAACACCATTTTGCATCGTCTCATTCTCTTTAAAGTCACTTTAAGCACCTTCTAAACCTCATTTTGCATCGTCTCATTCTCTTTAAAGTCACCTTAAGCACCTTCTAAACACCATTTTGCATCGTCTCATTCTCTTTAAAGTCACTTTAAGCACCTTCGAAACACCATTTTGCATCGTCTCATTCTCTTTAAAGTCACTTTAAGCACCTTCTAAACACCATTTTGCATCGTCTCATTCTCTTTAAAGTCACTTTAAGCACCTTCTAAACACCATTTTGCATCGTCTCATTCTCTTTAAAGTCACTTTAAGCACCTTCTAAACCTCATTTTGCATCGTCTCATTCTCTTTAAAGTCACCTTAAGCACCTTCTAAACCTCATTTTGCATCGTCTCATTCTCTTTAAAGTCACTTTAAGCACCTTCTAAACCTCATTTTGCATCGTCTCATTCTCTTTAAAGTCACTGTTGAAAAGCTATTTTCAACAGAAGAAAAAAGGTAACACTTGATTTTAAGAACACTAGCTCGAGTGAGCTAAAACTTTCGTGTCTCTTTATTCTCTAATAACCGACAAATTCAATGGTCGCGCCGTTTATATACCATGTACCGTTTAGATCGTTTTCGACTTTACCGTTTCGGTGACAATCGTGCGTTGACGGCAGCTGTCATGCCGTTGCTCTGTTTTGCAACATTTTCCCCACCGTGGATCATCGCGATGCTCCACTAACCACGTGCTGCTGCCATCTATCAAACTCACGATCAACAGAGCTTCAATCTACTTCACTATCCAGGTTCAGCGTAGAGTCGTCCACTATATCTTCGGGCACGTCATCCTGTGGCCCCGCAAGGTAATTCCTCGGTAATACATCCAACTTTGCTAACTTTGTTACTGGACGTTCTAGGGTACCGTTCTTGGTCTTCACCGTCGCTCTCCTAACCTGTCCGTCTTTGGCCTTGACTACTTCGGTGACACGTCCCTTTGGCCAGCAGTTCCGGGGCAAATTATTATCCGCGATGAGTACTACGTCTCCTGGTTGTAGAGGTTCCACTGGTTGGAACCACTTTGTGCGCCGTGTCAGGGTAGGTAAATATTCTCCCACCCACTTTTTCCAAAACATGTTTGCGTTCCTTTCTGTTGCTTTCCAGGACGATCGTACTGCGGTTGGCGAGTCATCGAAAGGTACCAGCGGTTTTGTCCCATTTGAGCTACCGAGCAGAATGTGATTTGGGGTGATCGGCGCTTCAAACTCATCTTCCAAGGGTACGTAAGTCAGTGGTCTGGAGTTCAGAATCAGCTCGATTTCCTTTAACGTTGTTTCCAACACTTCGTCTGTTGGGCGTCGTGGTAGGTCGAACTCGTTGATGACCTTTTTTACCGAGCGGACAAGGCGCTCCCAGCAGCCGCCAAAGTGGGGTGCTGCTGGTGGGTTGAAGGTCCACTTCAAGTCAGGACCGTTAAAATGGGCCATCATCACTCCGCCACTTAGTTCTTTAACTATCTCAGCTAGTTCGCGGGATGCCCCGATGAAGTTGGTACCCTGATCGCTGATGAATTCTCGGGGTGCTCCACGCCTCGTCATGAAGCGGCGTATAGCGAGAATACAGGAATCGGCTGTTAGCGAGCGTGCGACCTCAAGATGAACTGCTCTCGTGGTTAGGCAGGTGAATATCACCCCCCAACGCTTCTCCTCATGTCGGCCGACTGTTACGTACATCGGGCCAAAATAGTCCAGTCCAGTGTACGTAAAGGGTTGTTGGGAGATAGCTAGCCTCTCTTTTGGGATACTTCCCATTACGGGAGCAACGGGCTTTGCATCTCGGTTTTTGCAGTGCTGGCAGGATTTCAGCACTCGCTTGTACTCCGTCATCAGCCGAGGTATATAGTACTTGGCACGTATTTCGTTGATCGCTGTCTGATGGTTACCATGCTTTAGTCTCTCATGGAAGTCTCGAATGAGTAAATCCGTTCCGTAATGTCCTCTCGGTAGAATCACCGGACTACTCATCGTCTCGTCAAACCAGGGGCTCTGGGGCAGCCGTCCCCTGAGTACTAGTACCCCTTGGTCATTGAAAGCCGGCGAGAGCTTGTATAACGAGCTCGACTTCGCTATGACTTGCTGCCAGGGATGAGCTTTCTTCGCCCCTTTCAGTTTGCGTATCTCATCCGAAAATTCTGCTGCCTGGATCTGTTGCAGTAGTATTGCTTCGGCATTCCTGAGTTCGTCATAACTTAGCGGCCCCGTCGCTTTTGTTTTTACTCCTTTAAAACTTCTCGTGTTGCTAATGAAGCGGACGACGTATCCGGCAGCTCGCAATAATCTTGTCCACCGGCTGAATCGCGTAAACTCAATCAAGGGTGGTTCCACAGAGTGATGCATCACGTGTTTGCGGATTTCCTCTTCTGTCTCACCCGGTTCTTCCCTTTGCACTGGCCAACTCGACTCCGGAGACCACAAAAACTCCGGCCCTCGAAACCAGCGACTAGTCGGCGAAAGGTCAGGTATTTTTGCCCTTTTTGTAGCCTCGTCGGCCACGTTGAGTTTAGTGGACAACCACTGCCAATCGCGGATGTTTGTTTTCTCGGTAATCTCACCAACCCTGAAGGCAACGAACTGAGAGTATCGGCGGTGATCTGATTGTAACCAGCAGGTCACGTCTCGTGAGTCAGTCCAGAAGTAGTTATGGGCTGTTATTGTTCGATGCGATTCCGCGATACAGCAGGCTAGGCGCGCTCCGATCAATGCGGCTTGCAGCTCGAGGCGTGGTATCGATGCATACTTGAGGGATGCCACCCGCGTCTTGGAGCCCACAAGCGCGCATTCGATTACTCCCCGCTCTTCAAAACGAAAATATGCCACTGCTGCCATCCCGTTTTCGCTGGCATCGCAGAATATGTGTAGTTGTATGACGGCTTCCGTTGAGGTCATTTGCCGATAACACCTTGGCACGCATACCTTTTCCACTTCTGGCAAGGCCGAGATCCAAACTACCCAGTTCTCGGTGAGTCGTCCCTCGATCTTCTGATCCCACTCGAGCTTAGCACGGAAGGTCTCCTGCAGTAAAATCTTCAGGAACATCAAAAAATTCCCAATTAGTCCCATTGGGTCGTATACACTCATCAAGGTGCTCAACACCTCTCGCTTCGACGGCATCCGCGTTCCTGTCAGCAGCTCCTGATTGTGTTTTGGCGACAGTTTGAAGGAGAAGGAGTCGCTCGTGGTATTCCACCACATTCCAAGAACTTTCTCCGTTACCGCGTCGGTCACACAGACGTCTGCTTCTGTTTCAGTGAGCCCCTGTAGATAATGGACGACCTTTTTTGAATTCGACAGAAAATTGCGAATTTCGAATCCTCCCTGAGCGTGAATGTACCGCACCTCTTCTGCCAAGGTCTGGGCTTCTGCTTCCGTTTCGACGCTAGCTAGCATGTCATCCACATAGTGTTCTTCCTTTATGCAGAACGCGGCGCGAGGATATTTTTCCGCAAATCGTTCAGCATTTATATTTTTCACGTAGTGGGCACTGCTAGGAGAACACGCTGCGCCAAACGTCATTACTGTCACCACATAAACGTCGGGATTTGTAACGTCGTCATCATCCCTCCACAGAATCATCTGACTGCGCTGGTCTTCCGGCCTCATCTGTACTTGGAAGAACATTTCCCTAATGTCCCCAACAATCGCCACCCGGTATTCTCGAAACCGGTATAGCACCGAGAGTAGATTTGCTATTTGGTCCGGCCCGGTAAGGAGCTGCTTATTGAGGCTTATCCCGTTTACTTCGGCGGCGGCATCAAACACCATTCGCATCTTCCCGGGCTTGTTCACGTTTACGACTGGGAATACGGGTAGGAACCAGTCGCGAGGTCGTCTCTCCGTCAACTCATCATCCCTTAGTCGACGTATGTAGCCCTTTGCTTCATAATCCCTCATTTTTTCACGTATGGCGTTCGCTAATTTAGGATCTTTTATCATTTTTCTTTTTAGGCATTCGTACCGTCGCATGGCCATGGCTTTGTTGGGGGGCATCTTTACGTCATCATTTTTCCACAGCAGACCTGTTTCGTATCGTGCGCCTTGTAGCTTCGTTTTTTCTGCGAGTATGGCTAGCGCCTTTTCGTCGTCCTTTGAGCGCAACGGTCCCGCAGACGGCAGGATCCCCATCGACTCGAGCGTAAAGAATTGCCTGAAGGCAGAGTCTAGGGCGTCATCGCTAGCTCCATTGCACGTGCAGATATGGAAGCTGGCCATACCTCCGCGACGTGCGGCGATGGTTTTATCGCATGGCCCGTAAACCACCCATCCTAATCGCGTTTTGGCAGCAGTAGGCTCGTCTTTCTTTCCTTCGCGTGTTTTTATAGGCTGGCCCAGGCGACAATTGTCGATTCCAATTAAAACTCGAGGGGTTACGTTTTTGTACGACTCTATTGGTAGGCCTCTAAGATGTGTGTACATTGCCAATAGTTGTTCCGTGCACAATGATTGTTCCGGTAGGGCTAGCTTCTTCATCGAGTGGACTACTGGAAGCTCGTATACCGTCCCCGATTCATGTCTGCTAGAGATCCGTAGCGCCACTTGCACTGACTCCTTCTCTTCCCGCGTCGTCGTCCCTGTCCATTTCAAGCATAGTGGATGTGGCGTGCCTTGAAGTCCTAGCTCTTGGACTAGTCCGTGTTCCACGAAGGTCGACGTTGACCCGTCGTCGAAGAAGGCGAACGTCTTTATGCTTCCGTTGGGCCCGTGTAGCGTTACTGGAATGTACCGGAATAGTACGGTGTTGTCACTCGCGGGTCTATTTGTGCTACAGTGTGTTAGTGTGTGTACCTGGTGTTGTGCTGTGTCGATGTGAAGAAGTGGGTGATGCAGGACGCCGCAGCCGCCTATCTCACATGGTTTCTTTTCTTGACACGGGCCCCGGTGCGTGATGAGGCATTGCTTACATATCCGGCTCGCCTTCACAAACGTTCGTCTGGCGTTAACTGCCATCTGCCGAAAAACTTCACAACTGGTCATTGATACACACGAGCCGTGACATAAAACGCACTTCGAGGGCAGTGATGGGCTCTTCGAATCGGGTGTGATGGTGGTGTGTAAATTCCAGCGCGCCGTGGTCCGTCGCGGTTCGCTTGTTTGCGATTTGTTGTGAACTGCGCGTCCGGACAAAGGGGCAGCCGCGCTGATATCTAGCGCCAAATCGCCTATCCACTTACCAAACTCGAACAGGGACACATTCGGGAGGTCCCTGCGGTGTCGTGCCCACTCGATAAACGTAGTGTCTGGCAGCTTTGCCGTTAACTCCCTCAGCAAGGTAACATCACACATGTACCCGTACATGCCCGTTGCTCTGATCGTAGCACAGAGATTTTGCACCTCAAAGCCGAATTCCGCCAGCGTGTCGAGTCGGTCATTTCTTGGTGCCGGCATTCGTCTCACTCTCTCTACGAGTGACTCTACAATCAGCTCGGGCCTGCCAAATCTCGTTCGGAGGATGTTGATCGCATCCTTCAACCCAGACGGCAGAAGCAACAAATGTTCTACCGCCTTGCGTGCAGCACCGGTTAACGCCTTTTGCAAACGGAGCAAGTTTTCATCATCGCTGAAGCCGCAAAGCGTCGATGATAGCTCATATCGCGCGATGAACAAGGGCCACTCCGCCGCTGAGCCGGAGAATGTGGGTAGATCCTTGCTCGTCGATTGCCGTGCTGCCAGCTGACTCTGGTTCAGGATTGTTGTGTTGCAACAAGCGCCGGAAAGATTCACGTTCGGTGCAGGAAAACCTCTCGGGCTTGTCCCCTCCGCGTAGTGCAGTGAAGTGTTGTGTCCCGGCGCCTTTGGCATAGCCCCGTTATCGCAATGGCGACCGCCCGATTCCGGTTGATGACCCTGGGTCGCCATCGTTGGGCCGGTCCATGCAGAATGGCGGTTCACCGCCGCCGAAGCCTCCATCTTTCGGCGCCATTCTGAAAACCCCGAGCGACTCGCGTATTCCGGAAAAAATAAGCTACGTTCTGCCGGGTTTTCACCGAGGAACCCTACCCCGCGAGCCGGTTGTGTCTCCCCGCAACGATCAGTGCTATCCAGCCATTCCTCTGCCTTCCGCATTTCGGTTGTGCTGGCCGACGTTGCATCGTTTACAGTGGTGTTCCGTTCTTGCTCGTACGCCCGCCTCTCCTCCTGAATCGTAAGTTCGCGGATTTGCCATTCGAGCTCTCGCGAGGCAAGCTCGATTTGTCGTCGTTTCTCTGCAATCGGGTCCACCTTGGACCCGGTTCCATGTCTCGTGTGCGGGCTTGGCTCGATCGTCCGATCCGAATGCGTCGGATGCGTCAACGGGGTCAACCCTTCCGGGTGGCCATCTGCTTGACTCGGTCCGGCCGTCGCATGCCCGCTTTGTGCCCGGGGAGTGTGGTGGAATGTGAAAGAGGCCGGGGTGGACCTCGAGTCAGCCATCCTAGCGCTTTCACATGCGCCTACGCCGTCGCGTATCGATGGCGGGCTCGCCATTTCCATGGCTTCGATCCGTTCCCCGCGTAGCGTTTCACCGTCGTTACTCATCACGGTTTCGCACGAGAAGCTGGTTTTTGTAAACTGATAATTTGCGAGAACTTTTACTAGAAAGTTTTAGAATGTTGAAAAGCTATTTTCAACAGAAGAAAAAAGGTAACACTTGATTTTAAGAACACTAGCTCGAGTGAGCTAAAACTTTCGTGTCTCTTTATTCTCTAATAACCGACAAATTCAATGGTCGCGCCGTTTATATACCATGTACCGTTTAGATCGTTTTCGACTTTACCGTTTCGGTGACAATCGTGCGTTGACGGCAGCTGTCATGCCGTTGCTCTGTTTTGCAACAGTCACCTTAAGCACCTTCTAAACACCATTTTGCATCGTCTCATTCTCTTTAAAGTCACTTTAAGCACCTTCTAAACCTCATTTTGCATCGTCTCATTCTCTTTAAAGTCACTTTAAGCACCTTCTAAACACCATTTTGCATCGTCTCATTCTCTTTAAAGTCACTTTAAGCACCTTCTAAACCTCATTTTGCATCGTCTCATTCTCTTTAAAGTCACCTTAAGCACCTTCTAAACACCATGTTGCATCGTCTCATTCTCTTTAAAGTCACCTTAAGCACCTTCTAAACACCATTTTGCATCGTCTCATTCTCTTTAAAGTCACTTTAAGCACCTTCTAAACCTCATTTTGCATCGTCTCATTCTCTTTAAAGTCACCTTAAGCACCTTCTAAACCTCATTTTGCATCGTCTCATTCTCTTTAAAGTCACTTTAAGCACCTTCTAAACCTCATTTTGCATCGTCTCATTCTCTTTAAAGTCACTTTAAGCACCTTCTAAACCTCATTTTGCATCGTCTCATTCTCTTTAAAGTCACTTTAAGCACCTTCTAAACCTCATTTTGCATCGTCTCATTCTCTTTAAAGTCACCTGAAGCACCTTCTAAACACCATTTTGCATCGTCTCATTCTCTTTAAAGTCACTTTAAGCACCTTCTAAACCTCATTTTGCATCGTCTCATTCTCTTTAAAGTCACTTTAAGCACCTTCTAAACACCATTTTGCATCGTCTCATTCTCTTTAAAGTCACTTTAAGCACCTTCTAAACCTCATTTTGCATCGTCTCATTCTCTTTAAAGTCACCTTAAGCACCTTCTAAACACCATTTTGCATCGTCTCATTCTCTTTAAAGTCACTTTAAGCACCTTCTAAACACCATTTTGCATCGTCTCATTCTCTTTAAAGTCACTTTAAGCACCTTCTAAACACCATTTTGCATCGTCTCATTCTCTTTAAAGTCACTTTAAGCACCTTCTAAACCTCATTTTGCATCGTCTCATTCTCTTTAAAGTCACCTTAAGCACCTTCTAAACACCATTTTGCATCGTCTCATTCTCTTTAAAGTCACCTTAAGCACCTTCTAAACACCATTTTGCATCGTCTCATTCTCTTTAAAGTCACTTTAAGCACCTTCTAAACCTCATTTTGCATCGTCTCATTCTCTTTAAAGTCACTTTAAGCACCTTCTAAACCTCATTTTGCATCGTCTCATTCTCTTTAAAGTCACCTTAAGCACCTTCTAAACCTCATTTTGCATCGTCTCATTCTCTTTCAAGTCACCTTAAGCACCTTCTAAACCTCATTTTGCATCGTCTCATTCTCTTTAAAGTCACTTTAAGCACCTTCTAAACCTCATTTTGCATCGTCTCATTCTCTTTAAAGTCACCTTAAGCACCTTCTAAACACCATTTTGCATCGTCTCATTCTCTTTAAAGTCACTTTAAGCACCTTCTAAACCTCATTTTGCATCGTCTCATTCTCTTTAAAGTCACTTTAAGCACCTTCTAAACCTCATTTTGCATCGTCTCATTCTCTTTAAAGTCACTTTAAGCACCTTCTAAACCTCATTTTGCATCGTCTCATTCTCTTTAAAGTCACCTTAAGCACCTTCTAAACACCATTTTGCATCGTCTCATTCTCTTTAAAGTCACTTTAAGCACCTTCTAAACCTCATTTTGCATCGTCTCATTCTCTTTAAAGTCTCCTTAAGCACCTTCTAAACACCATTTTGCATCGTCTCATTCTATTTAAAGTCACCTTAAGCACCTTCTAAACCTCATTTTGCATCGTCTCATTCTCTTTAAAGTCACCTTAAGCACCTTCTAAACACCATTTTGCATCGTCTCATTCTCTTTAAAGTCACTTTAAGCACCTTCTAAACACCATTTTGCATCGTCTCATTCTCTTTAAAGTCACTTTAAGCACCTTCTAAACCTCATTTTGCATCGTCTCATTCTCTTTAAAGTCACCTTAAGCACCTTCTAAACACCATTTTGCATCGTCTCATTCTCTTTAAAGTCACTTTAAGCACCTTCTAAACCTCATTTTGCATCGTCTCATTCTCTTTAAAGTCACCTTAAGCACCTTCTAAACACCATTTTGCATCGTCTCATTCTCTTTAAAGTCACTTTAAGCACCTTCTAAACCTCATTTTGCATCGTCTCATTCTCTTTAAAGTCACTTTAAGCACCTTCTAAACCTCATTTTGCATCGTCTCATTCTCTTTAAAGTCACTTTAAGCACCTTCTAAACACCATTTTGCATCGTCTCATTCTCTTTAAAGTCACTTTAAGCACCTTCTAAACCTCATTTTGCATCGTCTCATTCTCTTTAAAGTCACCTTAAGCACCTTCTAAACACCATTTTGCATCGTCTCATTCTCTTTAAAGTCACTTTAAGCACCTTCTAAACACCATTTTGCATCGTCTCATTCTCTTTAAAGTCACTTTAAGCACCTTCTAAACACCATTTTGCATCGTCTCATTCTCTTTAAAGTCACTTTAAGCACCTTCTAAACCTCATTTTGCATCGTCTCATTCTCTTTAAAGTCACCTTAAGCACCTTCTAAACACCATTTTGCATCGTCTCATTCTCTTTAAAGTCACTTTAAGCACCTTCTAAACACCATGTTGCATCGTCTCATTCTCTTTAAAGTCACTTTAAGCACCTTCTAAACCTCATTTTGCATCGTCTCATTCTCTTTAAAGTCACTTTAAGCACCTTCTAAACACCATTTTGCATCGTCTCATTCTCTTTAAAGTCACCTTAAGCACCTTCTAAACACCATTTTGCATCGTCTCATTCTCTTTAAAGTCACATTAAGCACCTTCTAAACCTCATTTTGCATCGTCTCATTCTCTTTAAAGTCACCTTAAGCACCTTCTAAACACCATTTTGCATCGTCTCATTCTCTTTAAAGTCACTTTAAGCACCTTCTAAACCTCATTTTGCATCGTCTCATTCTCTTTAAAGTCACCTTAAGCACCTTCTAAACACCATTTTGCATCGTCTCATTCTCTTTAAAGTCACTTTAAGCACCTTCTAAACACCATTTTGCATCGTCTCATTCTCTTTAAAGTCACTTTAAGCACCTTCTAAACCTCATTTTGCATCGTCTCATTCTCTTTAAAGTCACTTTAAGCACCTTCTAAACCTCATTTTGCATCGTCTCATTCTCTTTAAAGTCACCTTAAGCACCTTCTAAACACCATTTTGCATCGTCTCATTCTCTTTAAAGTCACTTTAAGCACCTTCTAAACACCATTTTGCATCGTCTCATTCTCTTTAAAGTCACTTTAAGCACCTTCTAAACCTCATTTTGCATCGTCTCATTCTCTTTAAAGTCACTTTAAGCACCTTCTAAACCTCATTTTGCATCGTCTCATTCTCTTTAAAGTCACCTTAAGCACCTTCTAAACACCATTTTGCATCGTCTCATTCTCTTTAAAGTCACTTTAAGCACCTTCTAAACACCATTTTGCATCGTCTCATTCTCTTTAAAGTCACTTTAAGCACCTTCTAAACACCATTTTGCATCGTCTCATTCTCTTTAAAGTCACTTTAAGCACCTTCTAAACCTCATTTTGCATCGTCTCATTCTCTTTAAAGTCACCTTAAGCACCTTCTAAACACCATTTTGCATCGTCTCATTCTCTTTAAAGTCACCTTAAGCACCTTCTAAACACCATTTTGCATCGTCTCATTCTCTTTAAAGTCACTTTAAGCACCTTCTAAACCTCATTTTGCATCGTCTCATTCTCTTTAAAGTCACTTTAAGCACCTTCTAAACCTCATTTTGCATCGTCTCATTCTCTTTAAAGCCACTTTAAGCACCTTCTAAACACCATTTTGCATCGTCTCATTCTCTTTAAAGTCACTTTAAGCACCTTCTAAACACCATTTTGCATCGTCTCATTCTCTTTAAAGTCACTTTAAGCACCTTCTAAACACCATTTTGCATCGTCTCATTCTCTTTAAAGTCACTTTAAGCACCTTCTAAACCTCATTTTGCATCGTCTCATTCTCTTTAAAGTCACCTTAAGCACCTTCTAAACACCATTTTGCATCGTCTCATTCTCTTTAAAGTCACTTTAAGCACCTTCTAAACACCATTTTGCATCGTCTCATTCTCTTTAAAGTCACCTTAAGCACCTTCTAAACACCATTTTGCATCGTCTCATTCTCTTTAAAGTCACTTTAAGCACCTTCTAAACCTCATTTTGCATCGTCTCATTCTCTTTAAAGTCACCTTAAGCACCTTCTAAACACCATTTTGCATCGTCTCATTCTCTTTAAAGTCACCTTAAGCACCTTCTAAACACCATTTTGCATCGTCTCATTCTCTTTAAAGTCACCTTAAGCACCTTCTAAACCTCATTTTGCATCGTCTCATTCTCTTTAAAGTCACCTTAAGCACCTTCTAAACACCATTTTGCATCGTCTCATTCTCTTTAAAGTCACCTTAAGCACCTTCTAAACACCATTTTGCATCGTCTCATTCTCTTTAAAGTCACTTTAAGCACCTTCTAAACCTCATTTTGCATCGTCTCATTCTCTTTAAAGTCACCTTAAGCACCTTCTAAACACCATTTTGCATCGTCTCATTCTCTTTAAAGTCACTTTAAGCACCTTCTAAACACCATTTTGCATCGTCTCATTCTCTTTAAAGTCACTTTAAGCACCTTCTAAACCTCATTTTGCATCGTCTCATTCTCTTTAAAGTCACTTTAAGCACCTTCTAAACCTCATTTTGCATCGTCTCATTCTCTTTAAAGTCACTTTAAGCACCTTCTAAACACCATTTTGCATCGTCTCATTCTCTTTAAAGTCACTTTAAGCACCTTCTAAACACCATTTTGCATCGTCTCATTCTCTTTAAAGTCACTTTAAGCACCTTCTAAACACCATTTTGCATCGTCTCATTCTCTTTAAAGTCACTTTAAGCACCTTCTAAACCTCATTTTGCATCGTCTCATTCTCTTTAAAGTCACTTTAAGCACCTTCTAAACCTCATTTTGCATCGTCTCATTCTCTTTAAAGTCACTTTAAGCACCTTCTAAACCTCATTTTGCATCGTCTCATTCTCTTTAAAGTCACTTTAAGCACCTTCTAAACCTCATTTTGCATCGTCTCATTCTCTTTAAAGTCACTTTAAGCACCTTCTAAACCTCATTTTGCATCGTCTCATTCTCTTTAAAGTCACCTTAAGCACCTTCTAAACCTCATTTTGCATCGTCTCATTCTCTTTAAAGTCACTTTAAGCACCTTCTAAACCTCATTTTGCATCGTCTCATTCTCTTTAAAGTCACTTTAAGCACCTTCTAAACACCATTTTGCATCGTCTCATTCTCTTTAAAGTCACTTTAAGCACCTTCTAAACACCATTTTGCATCGTCTCATTCTCTTTAAAGTCACTTTAAGCACCTTCTAAACCTCATTTTGCATCGTCTCATTCTCTTTAAAGTCACCTTAAGCACCTTCTAAACCTCATTTTGCATCGTCTCATTCTCTTTAAAGTCACTTTAAGCACCTTCTAAACCTCATTTTGCATCGTCTCATTCTCTTTAAAGTCACTTTAAGCACCTTCTAAACACCATTTTGCATCGTCTCATTCTCTTTAAAGTCACTTTAAGCACCTTCTAAACCTCATTTTGCATCGTCTCATTCTCTTTAAAGTCACTTTAAGCACCTTCTAAACACCATTTTGCATCGTCTCATTCTCTTTAAAGTCACTTTAAGCACCTTCTAAACACCATTTTGCATCGTCTCATTCTCTTTAAAGTCACCTTAAGCACCTTCTAAACCTCATTTTGCATCGTCTCATTCTCTTTAAAGTCACCTTAAGCACCTTCTAAACACCATTTTGCATCGTCTCATTCTCTTTAAAGTCACTTTAAGCACCTTCTAAACACCATTTTGCATCGTCTCATTCTCTTTAAAGTCACTTTAAGCACCTTCTAAACACCATTTTGCATCGTCTCATTCTCTTTAAAGTCACTTTAAGCACCTTCTAAACACCATTTTGCATCGTCTCATTCTCTTTAAAGTCACTTTAAGCACCTTCTAAACCTCATTTTGCATCGTCTCATTCTCTTTAAAGTCACTTTAAGCACCTTCTAAACACCATTTTGCATCGTCTCATTCTCTTTAAAGTCACTTTAAGCACCTTGTAAACCTCATTTTGCATCGTCTCATTCTCTTTAAAGTCACCTTAAGCACCTTCTAAACACCATTTTGCATCGTCTCATTCTCTTTAAAGTCACTTTAAGCACCTTCTAAACCTCATTTTGCATCGTCTCATTCTCTTTAAAGTCACTTTAAGCACCTTCTAAACCTCATTTTGCATCGTCTCATTCTCTTTAAAGTCACTTTAAGCACCTTCTAAACCTCATTTTGCATCGTCTCATTCTCTTTAAAGTCACTTTAAGCACCTTCTAAACACCATTTTGCATCGTCTCATTCTCTTTAAAGTCACTTTAAGCACCTTCTAAACCTCATTTTGCATCGTCTCATTCTCTTTAAAGTCACCTTAAGCACCTTCTAAACACCATTTTGCATCGTCTCATTCTCTTTAAAGTCACTTTAAGCACCTTCTAAACACCATTTTGCATCGTCTCATTCTCTTTAAAGTCACTTTAAGCACCTTCTAAACACCATTTTGCATCGTCTCATTCTCTTTAAAGTCACTTTAAGCACCTTCTAAACCTCATTTTGCATCGTCTCATTCTCTTTAAAGTCACCTTAAGCACCTTCTAAACACCATTTTGCATCGTCTCATTCTCTTTAAAGTCACTTTAAGCACCTTCTAAACACCATGTTGCATCGTCTCATTCTCTTTAAAGTCACTTTAAGCACCTTCTAAACCTCATTTTGCATCGTCTCATTCTCTTTAAAGTCACTTTAAGCACCTTCTAAACACCATTTTGCATCGTCTCATTCTCTTTAAAGTCACCTTAAGCACCTTCTAAACACCATTTTGCATCGTCTCATTCTCTTTAAAGTCACATTAAGCACCTTCTAAACCTCATTTTGCATCGTCTCATTCTCTTTAAAGTCACCTTAAGCACCTTCTAAACACCATTTTGCATCGTCTCATTCTCTTTAAAGTCACTTTAAGCACCTTCTAAACCTCATTTTGCATCGTCTCATTCTCTTTAAAGTCACCTTAAGCACCTTCTAAACACCATTTTGCATCGTCTCATTCTCTTTAAAGTCACTTTAAGCACCTTCTAAACCTCATTTTGCATCGTCTCATTCTCTTTAAAGTCACCTTAAGCACCTTCTAAACCTCATTTTGCATCGTCTCATTCTCTTTAAAGTCACCTTAAGCACCTTCTAAACACCATTTTGCATCGTCTCATTCTCTTTAAAGTCACTTTAAGCACCTTCTAAACACCATTTTGCATCGTCTCATTCTCTTTAAAGTCACTTTAAGCACCTTCTAAACCTCATTTTGCATCGTCTCATTCTCTTTAAAGTCACTTTAAGCACCTTCTAAACCTCATTTTGCATCGTCTCATTCTCTTTAAAGTCACCTTAAGCACCTTCTAAACACCATTTTGCATCGTCTCATTCTCTTTAAAGTCACTTTAAGCACCTTCTAAACACCATTTTGCATCGTCTCATTCTCTTTAAAGTCACTTTAAGCACCTTCTAAACCTCATTTTGCATCGTCTCATTCTCTTTAAAGTCACTTTAAGCACCTTCTAAACCTCATTTTGCATCGTCTCATTCTCTTTAAAGTCACCTTAAGCACCTTCTAAACACCATTTTGCATCGTCTCATTCTCTTTAAAGTCACTTTAAGCACCTTCTAAACACCATTTTGCATCGTCTCATTCTCTTTAAAGTCACTTTAAGCACCTTCTAAACACCATTTTGCATCGTCTCATTCTCTTTAAAGTCACTTTAAGCACCTTCTAAACCTCATTTTGCATCGTCTCATTCTCTTTAAAGTCACCTTAAGCACCTTCTAAACACCATTTTGCATCGTCTCATTCTCTGTTAAAGTCACCTTAAGCACCTTCTAAACACCATTTTGCATCGTCTCATTCTCTTTAAAGTCACTTTAAGCACCTTCTAAACCTCATTTTGCATCGTCTCATTCTCTTTAAAGTCACTTTAAGCACCTTCTAAACCTCATTTTGCATCGTCTCATTCTCTTTAAAGCCACTTTAAGCACCTTCTAAACACCATTTTGCATCGTCTCATTCTCTTTAAAGTCACTTTAAGCACCTTCTAAACACCATTTTGCATCGTCTCATTCTCTTTAAAGTCACTTTAAGCACCTTCTAAACACCATTTTGCATCGTCTCATTCTCTTTAAAGTCACTTTAAGCACCTTCTAAACCTCATTTTGCATCGTCTCATTCTCTTTAAAGTCACCTTAAGCACCTTCTAAACACCATTTTGCATCGTCTCATTCTCTTTAAAGTCACTTTAAGCACCTTCTAAACACCATTTTGCATCGTCTCATTCTCTTTAAAGTCACCTTAAGCACCTTCTAAACACCATTTTGCATCGTCTCATTCTCTTTAAAGTCACTTTAAGCACCTTCTAAAACCTCATTTTGCATCGTCTCATTCTCTTTAAAGTCACCTTAAGCACCTTCTAAACCTCATTTTGCATCGTCTCATTCTCTTTAAAGTCACCTTAAGCACCTTCTAAACACCATTTTGCATCGTCTCATTCTCTTTAAAGTCACCTTAAGCACCTTCTAAACACCATTTTGCATCGTCTCATTCTCTTTAAAGTCACTTTAAGCACCTTCTAAACCTCATTTTGCATCGTCTCATTCTCTTTAAAGTCACTTTAAGCACCTTCTAAACCTCATTTTGCATCGTCTCATTCTCTTTAAAGCCACTTTAAGCACCTTCTAAACACCATTTTGCATCGTCTCATTCTCTTTAAAGTCACTTTAAGCACCTTCTAAACACCATTTTGCATCGTCTCATTCTCTTTAAAGTCACTTTAAGCACCTTCTAAACACCATTTTGCATCGTCTCATTCTCTTTAAAGTCACCTTAAGCACCTTCTAAACACCATTTTGCATCGTCTCATTCTCTTTAAAGTCACATTAAGCACCTTCTAAACCTCATTTTGCATCGTCTCATTCTCTTTAAAGTCACCTTAAGCACCTTCTAAACACCATTTTGCATCGTCTCATTCTCTTTAAAGTCACTTTAAGCACCTTCTAAACCTCATTTTGCATCGTCTCATTCTCTTTAAAGTCACTTTAAGCACCTTCTAAACACCATTTTGCATCGTCTCATTCTCTTTAAAGTCACTTTAAGCACCTTCTAAACCTCATTTTGCATCGTCTCATTCTCTTTAAAGTCACTTTAAGCACCTTCTAAACCTCATTTTGCATCGTCTCATTCTCTTTAAAGTCACCTTAAGCACCTTCTAAACACCATTTTGCATCGTCTCATTCTCTTTAAAGTCACTTTAAGCACCTTCTAAACACCATTTTGCATCGTCTCATTCTCTTTAAAGTCACTTTAAGCACCTTCTAAACCTCATTTTGCATCGTCTCATTCTCTTTAAAGTCACTTTAAGCACCTTCTAAACCTCATTTTGCATCGTCTCATTCTCTTTAAAGTCACCTTAAGCACCTTCTAAACACCATTTTGCATCGTCTCATTCTCTTTAAAGTCACTTTAAGCACCTTCTAAACACCATTTTGCATCGTCTCATTCTCTTTAAAGTCACTTTAAGCACCTTCTAAACACCATTTTGCATCGTCTCATTCTCTTTAAAGTCACTTTAAGCACCTTCTAAACCTCATTTTGCATCGTCTCATTCTCTTTAAAGTCACCTTAAGCACCTTCTAAACACCATTTTGCATCGTCTCATTCTCTTTAAAGTCACCTTAAGCACCTTCTAAACACCATTTTGCATCGTCTCATTCTCTTTAAAGTCACTTTAAGCACCTTCTAAACCTCATTTTGCATCGTCTCATTCTCTTTAAAGTCACTTTAAGCACCTTCTAAACCTCATTTTGCATCGTCTCATTCTCTTTAAAGCCACTTTAAGCACCTTCTAAACACCATTTTGCATCGTCTCATTCTCTTTAAAGTCACTTTAAGCACCTTCTAAACACCATTTTGCATCGTCTCATTCTCTTTAAAGTCACTTTAAGCACCTTCTAAACACCATTTTGCATCGTCTCATTCTCTTTAAAGTCACTTTAAGCACCTTCTAAACCTCATTTTGCATCGTCTCATTCTCTTTAAAGTCACCTTAAGCACCTTCTAAACACCATTTTGCATCGTCTCATTCTCTTTAAAGTCACTTTAAGCACCTTCTAAACACCATTTTGCATCGTCTCATTCTCTTTAAAGTCACCTTAAGCACCTTCTAAACACCATTTTGCATCGTCTCATTCTCTTTAAAGTCACTTTAAGCACCTTCTAAACCTCATTTTGCATCGTCTCATTCTCTTTAAAGTCACCTTAAGCACCTTCTAAACACCATTTTGCATCGTCTCATTCTCTTTAAAGTCACCTTAAGCACCTTCTAAACACCATTTTGCATCGTCTCATTCTCTTTAAAGTCACCTTAAGCACCTTCTAAACCTCATTTTGCATCGTCTCATTCTCTTTAAAGTCACCTTAAGCACCTTCTAAACACCATTTTGCATCGTCTCATTCTCTTTAAAGTCACCTTAAGCACCTTCTAAACACCATTTTGCATCGTCTCATTCTCTTTAAAGTCACTTTAAGCACCTTCTAAACCTCATTTTGCATCGTCTCATTCTCTTTAAAGTCACCTTAAGCACCTTCTAAACACCATTTTGCATCGTCTCATTCTCTTTAAAGTCACTTTAAGCACCTTCTAAACACCATTTTGCATCGTCTCATTCTCTTTAAAGTCACCTTAAAGCACCTTCTAAAATTTTTAGA
>NW_026525296.1:0-39025 GCF_943734705.1 Anopheles coustani
CCTTAAGCACCTTCTAAACACCATTTTGCATCGTCTCATTCTCTTTAAAGTCACCTTAAGCACCTTCTAAACCTCATTTTGCATCGTCTCATTCTCTTTAAAGTCACCTTAAGCACCTTCTAAACACCATTTTGCATCGTCTCATTCTCTTTAACGTCACTTTAAGCACCTTCTAAACCTCATTTTGCATCGTCTCATTCTCTTTAAAGTCACTTTAAGCACCTTCTAAACACCATTTTGCATCGTCTCATTCTCTTTAAAGTCACCTTAAGCACCTTCTAAACACCCTTTTGCATCGTCTCATTCTCTTTAAAGTAACCTTAAGCACCTTCTAAACACCATTTTGCATCGTCTCATTCTCTTTAAAGTCACTTTAAGCACCTTCTAAACACCATTTTGCATCGTCTCATTCTCTTTAAAGTCACCTTAAGCACCTTCTAAACCTCATTTTGCATCGTCTCATTCTCTTTAAAGTCACCTTAAGCACCTTCTAAACCTCATTTTGCATCGTCTCATTCTCTTTAAAGTCACTTTAAGCACCTTCTAAACACCATTTTGCATCGTCTCATTCTCTTTAAAGTCACCTTAAGCACCTTCTAAACACCATTTTGCATCGTCTCATTCTCTTTAAAGTAACCTTAAGCACCTTCTAAACACCATTTTGCATCGTCTCATTCTCTTTAAAGTCACCTTAAGCACCTTCTAAACACCATTTTGCATCGTCTCATTCTCTTTAAAGTCACCTTAAGCACCTTCTAAACACCATTTTGCATCGTCTCATTCTCTTTAAAGTCACTTTAAGCACCTTCTAAACCTCATTTTGCATCGTCTCATTCTCTTTAAAGTCACTTTAAGCACCTTCTAAACCTCATTTTGCATCGTCTCATTCTCTTTAAAGTCACCTTAAGCACCTTCTAAACCTCATTTTGCATCGTCTCATTCTCTTTAAAGTAACCTTAAGCACCTTCTAAACCTCATTTTGCATCGTCTCATTCTCTTTAAAGTCACTTTAAGCACCTTCTAAACCTCATTTTGCATCGTCTCATTCTCTTTAAAGTCACCTTAAGCACCTTCTAAACACCATTTTGCATCGTCTCATTCTCTTTAAAGTCACCTTAAGCACCTTCTAAACACCATTTTGCATCGTCTCATTCTCTTTAAAGTCACTTTAAGCACCTTCTAAACACCCTTTTGCATCGTCTCATTCTCTTTAAAGTCACTTTAAGCACCTTCTAAACCTCATTTTGCATCGTCTCATTCTCTTTAAAGTCACTTTAAGCACCTTCTAAACCTCATTTTGCATCGTCTCATTCTCTTTAAAGTCACCTTAAGCACCTTCTAAACACCATTTTGCATCGTCTCATTCTCTTTAAAGTCACTTTAAGCACCTTCTAAACCTCATTTTGCATCGTCTCATTCTCTTTAAAGTCACCTTAAGCACCTTCTAAACCTCATTTTGCATCGTCTCATTCTCTTTAAAGTCACTTTAAGCACCTTCTAAACACCATTTTGCATCGTCTCATTCTCTTTAAAGTCACTTTAAGCACCTTCTAAACCTCATTTTGCATCGTCTCATTCTCTTTAAAGTCACCTTAAGCACCTTCTAAACCTCATTTTGCATCGTCTCATTCTCTTTAAAGTCACTTTAAGCACCTTCTAAACCTCATTTTTGCATCGTCTCATTCTCTTTAAAGTCACTTTAAGCACCTTCTAAACACCATTTTGCATCGTCTCATTCTCTTTAAAGTCACTTTAAGCACCTTCTAAACCTCATTTTGCATCGTCTCATTCTCTTTAAAGTCACCTTAAGCACCTTCTAAACACCATTTTGCATCGTCTCATTCTCTTTAAAGTCACTTTAAGCACCTTCTAAACCTCATTTTGCATCGTCTCATTCTCTTTAAAGTCACCTTAAGCACCTTCTAAACACCATTTTGCATCGTCTCATTCTCTTTAAAGTCACCTTAAGCACCTTCTAAACACCATTTTGCATCGTCTCATTCTCTTTAAAGTCACCTTAAGCACCTTCTAAACCTCATTTTGCATCGTCTCATTCTCTTTAAAGTAACCTTAAGCACCTTCTAAACACCATTTTGCATCGTCTCATTCTCTTTAAAGTCACCTTAAGCACCTTCTAAACACCATTTTGCATCGTCTCATTCTCTTTAAAGTAACCTTAAGCACCTTCTAAACACCATTTTGCATCGTCTCATTCTCTTTAAAGTAACCTTAAGCACCTTCTAAACACCATTTTGCATCGTCTCATTCTCTTTAAAGTCACTTTAAGCACCTTCTAAACACCATTTTGCATCGTCTCATTCTCTTTAAAGTCACCTTAAGCACCTTCTAAACACCATTTTGCATCGTCTCATTCTCTTTAAAGTCACCTTAAGCACCTTCTAAACACCATTTTGCATCGTCTCATTCTCTTTAAAGTCACCTTAAGCACCTTCTAAACACCATTTTGCATCGTCTCATTCTCTTTAAAGTCACCTTAAGCACCTTCTAAACACCATTTTGCATCGTCTCATTCTCTTTAAAGTCACTTTAAGCACCTTCTAAGCCTCATTTTGCATCGTCTCATTCTCTTTAAAGTCACCTTAAGCACCTTCTAAACACCATTTTGCATCGTCTCATTCTCTTTAAAGTAACCTTAAGCACCTTCTAAACACCATTTTGCATCGTCTCATTCTCTTTAAAGTAACCTTAAGCACCTTCTAAACACCATTTTGCATCGTCTCATTCTCTTTAAAGTCACTTTAAGCACCTTCTAAACCTCATTTTGCATCGTCTCATTCTCTTTAAAGTCACCTTAAGCACCTTCTAAACCTCATTTTGCATCGTCTCATTCTCTTTAAAGTCACCTTAAGCACCTTCTAAACACCCTTTTGCATCGTCTCATTCTCTTTAAAGTAACCTTAAGCACCTTCTAAACACCATTTTGCATCGTCTCATTCTCTTTAAAGTCACTTTAAGCACCTTCTAAACACCATTTTGCATCGTCTCATTCTCTTTAAAGTCACCTTAAGCACCTTCTAAACCTCATTTTGCATCGTCTCATTCTCTTTAAAGTCACTTTAAGCACCTTCTAAACACCATTTTGCATCGTCTCATTCTCTTTAAAGTCACTTTAAGCACCTTCTAAACACCATTTTGCATCGTCTCATTCTCTTTAAAGTAACCTTAAGCACCTTCTAAACACCATTTTGCATCGTCTCATTCTCTTTAAAGTCACCTTAAGCACCTTCTAAACACCATTTTGCATCGTCTCATTCTCTTTAAAGTCACCTTAAGCACCTTCTAAACACCATTTTGCATCGTCTCATTCTCTTTAAAGTCACCTTAAGCACCTTCTAAACACCATTTTGCATCGTCTCATTCTCTTTAAAGTCACCTTAAGCACCTTCTAAACACCATATTGCATCGTCTCATTCTCTTTAAAGTCACCTTAAGCACCTTCTAAACACCATTTTGCATCGTCTCATTCTCTTTAAAGTCACCTTAAGCACCTTCTAAATACCATTTTGCATCGTCTCATTCTCTTTAAAGTCACCTTAAGCACCTTCTAAACACCATTTTGCATCGTCTCATTCTCTTTAAAGTCACCTTAAGCACCTTCTAAACACCATTTTGCATCGTCTCATTCTCTTTAAAGTCACTTTAAGCACCTTCTAAACCTCATTTTGCATCGTCTCATTCTCTTTAAAGTCACCTTAAGCACCTTCTAAACACCATTTTGCATCGTCTCATTCTCTTTAAAGTCACCTTAAGCACCTTCTAAACACCATTTTGCATCGTCTCATTCTCTTTAAAGTCACCTTAAGCACCTTCTAAACACCATTTTGCATCGTCTCATTCTCTTTAAAGTCACTTTAAGCACCTTCTAAACCTCATTTTGCATCGTCTCATTCTCTTTAAAGTAACCTTAAGCACCTTCTAAACACCATTTTGCATCGTCTCATTCTCTTTAAAGTCACCTTAAGCACCTTCTAAACACCATTTTGCATCGTCTCATTCTCTTTAAAGTCACTTTAAGCACCTTCTAAACACCATTTTGCATCGTCTCATTCTCTTTAAAGTCACTTTAAGCACCTTCTAAACCTCATTTTGCATCGTCTCATTCTCTTTAAAGTCACCTTAAGCACCTTCTAAACACCATTTTGCATCGTCTCATTCTCTTTAAAGTCACTTTAAGCACCTTCTAAACCTCATTTTGCATCGTCTCATTCTCTTTAAAGTCACCTTAAGCACCTTCTAAACACCATTTTGCATCGTCTCATTCTCTTTAAAGTCACCTTAAGCACCTTCTAAACACCATTTTGCATCGTCTCATTCTCTTTAAAGTAACCTTAAGCACCTTCTAAACACCATTTTGCATCGTCTCATTCTCTTTAAAGTCACTTTAAGCACCTTCTAAACCTCATTTTGCATCGTCTCATTCTCTTTAAAGTCACCTTAAGCACCTTCTAAACACCATTTTGCATCGTCTCATTCTCTTTAAAGTCACCTTAAGCACCTTCTAAACACCATTTTGCATCGTCTCATTCTCTTTAAAGTCACTTTAAGCACCTTCTAAACCTCATTTTGCATCGTCTCATTCTCTTTAAAGTCACCTTAAGCACCTTCTAAACACCATTTTGCATCGTCTCATTCTCTTTAAAGTCACTTTAAGCACCTTCTAAACCTCATTTTGCATCGTCTCATTCTCTTTAAAGTCACCTTAAGCACCTTCTAAACCTCATTTTGCATCGTCTCATTCTCTTTAAAGTCACTTTAAGCACCTTCTAAACCTCATTTTGCATCGTCTCATTCTCTTTAAAGTCACCTTAAGCACCTTCTAAACCTCATTTTGCATCGTCTCATTCTCTTTAAAGTCACTTTAAGCACCTTCTAAACCTCATTTTGCATCGTCTCATTCTCTTTAAAGTCACCTTAAGCACCTTCTAAACACCATTTTGCATCGTCTCATTCTCTTTAAAGTCACCTTAAGCACCTTCTAAACACCATTTTGCATCGTCTCATTCTCTTTAAAGTCACCTTAAGCACCTTCTAAACCTCATTTTGCATCGTCTCATTCTCTTTAAAGTCACCTTAAGCACCTTCTAAACACCATTTTGCATCGTCTCATTCTCTTTAAAGTCACTTTAAGCACCTTCTAAACCTCATTTTGCATCGTCTCATTCTCTTTAAAGTAACCTTAAGCACCTTCTAAACCTCATTTTGCATCGTCTCATTCTCTTTAAAGTCACTTTAAGCACCTTCTAAACACCATTTTGCATCGTCTCATTCTCTTTAAAGTCACTTTAAGCACCTTCTAAACCTCATTTTGCATCGTCTCATTCTCTTTAAAGTAACCTTAAGCACCTTCTAAACACCATTTTGCATCGTCTCATTCTCTTTAAAGTAACCTTAAGCACCTTCTAAACACCATTTTGCATCGTCTCATTCTCTTTAAAGTCACCTTAAGCACCTTCTAAACACCATTTTGCATCGTCTCATTCTCTTTAAAGTCACTTTAAGCACCTTCTAAACACCATTTTGCATCGTCTCATTCTCTTTAAAGTCACTTTAAGCACCTTCTAAACACCATTTTGCATCGTCTCATTCTCTTTAAAGTCACCTTAAGCTCCTTCTAAACCTCATTTTGCATCGTCTCATTCTCTTTAAAGTAACCTTAAGCACCTTCTAAACACCATTTTGCATCGTCTCATTCTCTTTAAAGTCACTTTAAGCACCTTCTAAACCTCATTTTGCATCGTCTCATTCTCTTTAAAGTCACCTTAAGCACCTTCTAAACACCATTTTGCATCGTCTCATTCTCTTTAAAGTCACTTTAAGCACCTTCTAAACCTCATTTTGCATCGTCTCATTCTCTTTAAAGTCACCTTAAGCACCTTCTAACACCATTTTGCATCGTCTCATTCTCTTTAAAGTCACCTTAAGCACCTTCTAAACACCATTTTGCATCGTCTCATTCTCTTTAAAGTCACTTTAAGCACCTTCTAAACACCATTTTGCATCGTCTCATTCTCTTTAAAGTCACCTTAAGCACCTTCTAAACCTCATTTTGCATCGTCTCATTCTCTTTAAAGTCACTTTAAGCACCTTCTAAACACCATTTTGCATCGTCTCATTCTCTTTAAAGTAACCTTAAGCACCTTCTAAACACCATTTTGCATCGTCTCATTCTCTTTAAAGTAACCTTAAGCACCTTCTAAACACCATTTTGCATCGTCTCATTCTCTTTAAAGTAACCTTAAGCACCTTCTAAACCTCATTTTGCATCGTCTCATTCTCTTTAAAGTCACTTTAAGCACCTTCTAAACCTCATTTTGCATCGTCTCATTCTCTTTAAAGTCACTTTAAGCACCTTCTAAACCTCATTTTGCATCGTCTCATTCTCTTTAAAGTCACTTTAAGCACCTTCTAAACACCATTTTGCATCGTCTCATTCTCTTTAAAGTCACCTTAAGCACCTTCTAAACACCATTTTGCATCGTCTCATTCTCTTTAAAGTCACTTTAAGCACCTTCTAAACACCATTTTGCATCGTCTCATTCTCTTTAAAGTCACCTTAAGCAACTTCTAAACCTCATTTTGCATCGTCTCATTCTCTTTAAAGTCACCTTAAGCACCTTCTAAACCTCATTTTGCATCGTCTCATTCTCTTTAAAGTCACTTTAAGCACCTTCTAAACACCATTTTGCATCGTCTCATTCTCTTTAAAGTCACTTTAAGCACCTTCTAAACACCATTTTGCATCGTCTCATTCTCTTTAAAGTCACTTTAAGCACCTTCTAAACCTCATTTTGCATCGTCTCATTCTCTTTAAAGTCACTTTAAGCACCTTCTAAACACCATTTTGCATCGTCTCATTCTCTTTAAAGTCACTTTAAGCACCTTCTAAACCTCATTTTGCATCGTCTCATTCTCTTTAAAGTCACCTTAAGCACCTTCTAAACACCATTTTGCATCGTCTCATTCTCTTTAAAGTCACTTTAAGCACCTTCTAAACACCATTTTGCATCGTCTCATTCTCTTTAAAGTCACCTTAAGCACCTTCTAAACCTCATTTTGCATCGTCTCATTCTCTTTAAAGTAACCTTAAGCACCTTCTAAACACCATTTTGCATCGTCTCATTCTCTTTAAAGTCACCTTAAGCACCTTCTAAACACCATTTTGCATCGTCTCATTCTCTTTAAAGTCACCTTAAGCACCTTCTAAACACCATTTTGCATCGTCTCATTCTCTTTAAAGTCACCTTAAGCACCTTCTAAACACCATTTTGCATCGTCTCATTCTCTTTAAAGTCACTTTAAGCACCTTCTAAACACCATTTTGCATCGTCTCATTCTCTTTAAAGTCACTTTAAGCACCTTCTAAACCTCATTTTGCATCGTCTCATTCTCTTTAAAGTCACCTTAAGCACCTTCTAAACACCATTTTGCATCGTCTCATTCTCTTTAAAGTCACCTTAAGCACCTTCTAAACACCATTTTGCATCGTCTCATTCTCTTTAAAGTCACTTTAAGCACCTTCTAAACCTCATTTTGCATCGTCTCATTCTCTTTAAAGTCACCTTAAGCACCTTCTAAACACCATTTTGCATCGTCTCATTCTCTTTAAAGTAACCTTAAGCACCTTCTAAACACCATTTTGCATCGTCTCATTCTCTTTAAAGTCACCTTAAGCACCTTCTAAACACCATTTTGCATCGTCTCATTCTCTTTAAAGTCACTTTAAGCACCTTCTAAACCTCATTTTGCATCGTCTCATTCTCTTTAAAGTCACTTTAAGCACCTTCTAAACCTCATTTTGCATCGTCTCATTCTCTTTAAAGTCACTTTAAGCACCTTCTAAACCTCATTTTGCATCGTCTCATTCTCTGTAAAGTCACCTTAAGCACCTTCTAAACACCATTTTGCATCGTCTCATTCTCTTTAAAGTCACCTTAAGCACCTTCTAAACCTCATTTTGCATCGTCTCATTCTCTTTAAAGTAACCTTAAGCACCTTCTAAACACCATTTTGCATCGTCTCATTCTCTTTAAAGTCACCTTAAGCACCTTCTAAACACCATTTTGCATCGTCTCATTCTCTTTAAAGTAACCTTAAGCACCTTCTAAACACCATTTTGCATCGTCTCATTCTCTTTAAAGTAACCTTAAGCACCTTCTAAACACCATTTTGCATCGTCTCATTCTCTTTAAAGTCACTTTAAGCACCTTCTAAACCTCATTTTGCATCGTCTCATTCTCTTTAAAGTCACTTTAAGCACCTTCTAAACCTCATTTTGCATCGTCTCATTCTCTTTAAAGTCACTTTAAGCACCTTCTAAACACCATTTTGCATCGTCTCATTCTCTTTAAAGTCACTTTAAGCACCTTCTAAACCTCATTTTGCATCGTCTCATTCTCTTTAAAGTCACCTTAAGCACCTTCTAAACACCATTTTGCATCGTCTCATTCTCTTTAAAGTCACCTTAAGCACCTTCTAAACACCATTTTGCATCGTCTCATTCTCTTTAAAGTAACCTTAAGCACCTTCTAAACACCATTTTGCATCGTCTCATTCTCTTTAAAGTCACCTTAAGCACCTTCTAAACACCATTTTGCATCGTCTCATTCTCTTTAAAGTAACCTTAAGCACCTTCTAAACACCATTTTGCATCGTCTCATTCTCTTTAAAGTAACCTTAAGCACCTTCTAAACACCATTTTGCATCGTCTCATTCTCTTTAAAGTCACTTTAAGCACCTTCTAAACACCATTTTGCATCGTCTCATTCTCTTTAAAGTCACCTTAAGCACCTTCTAAACACCATTTTGCATCGTCTCATTCTCTTTAAAGTCACTTTAAGCACCTTCTAAACCTCATTTTGCATCGTCTCATTCTCTTTAAAGTCACTTTAAGCACCTTCTAAACACCATTTTGCATCGTCTCATTCTCTTTAAAGTCACCTTAAGCACCTTCTAAACCTCATTTTGCATCGTCTCATTCTCTTTAAAGTCACCTTAAGCACCTTCTAAACACCATTTTGCATCGTCTCATTCTCTTTAAAGTAACCTTAAGCACCTTCTAAACACCATTTTGCATCGTCTCATTCTCTTTAAAGTCACTTTAAGCACCTTCTAAACCTCATTTTGCATCGTCTCATTCTCTTTAAAGTCACTTTAAGCACCTTCTAAACCTCATTTTGCATCGTCTCATTCTCTTTAAAGTCACCTTAAGCACCTTCTAAACACCATTTTGCATCGTCTCATTCTCTTTAAAGTCACTTTAAGCACCTTCTAAACACCATTTTGCATCGTCTCATTCTCTTTAAAGTCACTTTAAGCACCTTCTAAACACCATTTTGCATCGTCTCATTCTCTTTAAAGTCACCTTAAGCACCTTCTAAACACCATTTTGCATCGTCTCATTCTCTTTAAAGTCACTTTAAGCACCTTCTAAACCTCATTTTGCATCGTCTCATTCTCTTTAAAGTCACCTTAAGCACCTTCTAAACCTCATTTTGCATCGTCTCATTCTCTTTAAAGTAACCTTAAGCACCTTCTAAACCTCATTTTGCATCGTCTCATTCTCTTTAAAGTCACCTTAAGCACCTTCTAAACCTCATTTTGCATCGTCTCATTCTCTTTAAAGTCACCTTAAGCACCTTCTAAACACCCTTTTGCATCGTCTCATTCTCTTTAAAGTAACCTTAAGCACCTTCTAAACACCATTTTGCATCGTCTCATTCTCTTTAAAGTCACTTTAAGCACCTTCTAAACACCATTTTGCATCGTCTCATTCTCTTTAAAGTCACTTTAAGCACCTTCTAAGCCTCATTTTGCATCGTCTCATTCTCTTTAAAGTCACCTTAAGCACCTTCTAAACCTCATTTTGCATCGTCTCATTCTCTTTAAAGTCACTTTAAGCACCTTCTAAACACCATTTTGCATCGTCTCATTCTCTTTAAAGTCACCTTAAGCACCTTCTAAACACCATTTTGCATCGTCTCATTCTCTTTAAAGTAACCTTAAGCACCTTCTAAACACCATTTTGCATCGTCTCATTCTCTTTAAAGTCACCTTAAGCACCTTCTAAACACCATTTTGCATCGTCTCATTCTCTTTAAAGTCACCTTAAGCACCTTCTAAACACCATTTTGCATCGTCTCATTCTCTTTAAAGTCACTTTAAGCACCTTCTAAACACCCTTTTGCATCGTCTCATTCTCTTTAAAGTCACTTTAAGCACCTTCTAAACACCATTTTGCATCGTCTCATTCTCTTTAAAGTCACCTTAAGCACCTTCTAAACCTCATTTTGCATCGTCTCATTCTCTTTAAAGTCACTTTAAGCACCTTCTAAACCTCATTTTGCATCGTCTCATTCTCTTTAAAGTCACTTTAAGCACCTTCTAAACCTCATTTTGCATCGTCTCATTCTCTTTAAAGTCACCTTAAGCACCTTCTAAACCTCATTTTGCATCGTCTCATTCTCTTTAAAGTCACTTTAAGCACCTTCTAAACCTCATTTTGCATCGTCTCATTCTCTTTAAAGTCACCTTAAGCACCTTCTAAACACCATTTTGCATCGTCTCATTCTCTTTAAAGTCACTTTAAGCACCTTCTAAACACCCTTTTGCATCGTCTCATTCTCTTTAAAGTCACTTTAAGCACCTTCTAAACCTCATTTTGCATCGTCTCATTCTCTTTAAAGTCACTTTAAGCACCTTCTAAACCTCATTTTGCATCGTCTCATTCTCTTTAAAGTCACCTTAAGCACCTTCTAAACACCATTTTGCATCGTCTCATTCTCTTTAAAGTCACTTTAAGCACCTTCTAAACCTCATTTTGCATCGTCTCATTCTCTTTAAAGTCACCTTAAGCACCTTCTAAACACCATTTTGCATCGTCTCATTCTCTTTAAAGTAACCTTAAGCACCTTCTAAACACCATTTTGCATCGTCTCATTCTCTTTAAAGTCACCTTAAGCACCTTCTAAACACCATTTTGCATCGTCTCATTCTCTTTAAAGTCACTTTAAGCACCTTCTAAACCTCATTTTGCATCGTCTCATTCTCTTTAAAGTCACTTTAAGCACCTTCTAAACCTCATTTTGCATCGTCTCATTCTCTTTAAAGTCACCTTAAGCACCTTCTAAACCTCATTTTGCATCGTCTCATTCTCTTTAAAGTCACTTTAAGCACCTTCTAAACCTCATTTTGCATCGTCTCATTCTCTTTAAAGTCACCTTAAGCACCTTCTAAACACCATTTTGCATCGTCTCATTCTCTTTAAAGTCACTTTAAGCACCTTCTAAACCTCATTTTGCATCGTCTCATTCTCTTTAAAGTCACCTTAAGCACCTTCTAAACACCATTTTGCATCGTCTCATTCTCTTTAAAGTCACCTTAAGCACCTTCTAAACCTCATTTTGCATCGTCTCATTCTCTTTAAAGTCACCTTAAGCACCTTCTAAACACCATTTTGCATCGTCTCATTCTCTTTAAAGTCACTTTAAGCACCTTCTAAACCTCATTTTGCATCGTCTCATTCTCTTTAAAGTCACCTTAAGTACCTTCTAAACACCATTTTGCATCGTCTCATTCTCTTTAAAGTAACCTTAAGCACCTTCTAAACACCATTTTGCATCGTCTCATTCTCTTTAAAGTCACTTTAAGCACCTTCTAAACCTCATTTTGCATCGTCTCATTCTCTTTAAAGTCACTTTAAGCACCTTCTAAACACCATTTTGCATCGTCTCATTCTCTTTAAAGTAACCCTAAGCACCTTCTAAACACCATTTTGCATCGTCTCATTCTCTTTAAAGTCACTTTAAGCACCTTCTAAACCTCATTTTGCATCGTCTCATTCTCTTTAAAGTCACCTTAAGCACCTTCTAAACACCATTTTGCATCGTCTCATTCTCTTTAAAGTAACCCTAAGCACCTTCTAAACACCATTTTGCATCGTCTCATTCTCTTTAAAGTAACCTTAAGCACCTTCTAAACACCATTTTGCATCGTCTCATTCTCTTTAAAGTCACCTTAAGCACCTTCTAAACACCATTTTGCATCGTCTCATTCTCTTTAAAGTCACCTTAAGCACCTTCTAAACACCATTTTGCATCGTCTCATTCTCTTTAAAGTCACTTTAAGCACCTTCTAAACCTCATTTTGCATCGTCTCATTCTCTTTAAAGTAACCTTAAGCACCTTCTAAACCTCATTTTGCATCGTCTCATTCTCTTTAAAGTCACCTTAAGCACCTTCTAAACCTCATTTTGCATCGTCTCATTCTCTTTAAAGTAACCTTAAGCACCTTCTAAACACCATTTTGCATCGTCTCATTCTCTTTAAAGTCACCTTAAGCACCTTCTAAACACCATTTTGCATCGTCTCATTCTCTTTAAAGTCACTTTAAGCACCTTCTAAACCTCATTTTGCATCGTCTCATGCTCTTTAAAGTCACCTTAAGCACCTTCTAAACACCATTTTGCATCGTCTCATTCTCTTTAAAGTCACTTTAAGCACCTTCTAAACCTCATTTTGCATCGTCTCATTCTCTTTAAAGTCACTTTAAGCACCTTCTAAACCTCATTTTGCATCGTCTCATTCTCTTTAAAGTCACCTTAAGCACCTTCTAAACACCATTTTGCATCGTCTCATTCTCTTTAAAGTCACCTTAAGCACCTTCTAAACACCATTTTGCATCGTCTCATTCTCTTTAAAGTCACTTTAAGCACCTTCTAAACACCATTTTGCATCGTCTCATTCTCTTTAAAGTCACTTTAAGCACCTTCTAAACCTCATTTTGCATCGTCTCATTCTCTTTAAAGTCACCTTAAGCACCTTCTAAACACCATTTTGCATCGTCTCATTCTCTTTAAAGTCACCTTAAGCACCTTCTAAACACCATTTTGCATCGTCTCATTCTCTTTAAAGTAACCTTAAGCACCTTCTAAACACCATTTTGCATCGTCTCATTCTCTTTAAAGTCACTTTAAGCACCTTCTAAACACCCTTTTGCATCGTCTCATTCTCTTTAAAGTCACTTTAAGCACCTTCTAAACCTCATTTTGCATCGTCTCATTCTCTTTAAAGTCACCTTAAGCACCTTCTAAACACCATTTTGCATCGTCTCATTCTCTTTAAAGTCACCTTAAGCACCTTCTAAACACCATTTTGCATCGTCTCATTCTCTTTAAAGTCACTTTAAGCACCTTCTAAACACCATTTTGCATCGTCTCATTCTCTTTAAAGTCACTTTAAGCACCTTCTAAACCTCATTTTGCATCGTCTCATTCTCTTTAAAGTCACCTTAAGCACCTTCTAAACACCATTTTGCATCGTCTCATTCTCTTTAAAGTCACCTTAAGCACCTTCTAAACACCATTTTGCATCGTCTCATTCTCTTTAAAGTCACTTTAAGCACCTTCTAAACCTCATTTTGCATCGTCTCATTCTCTTTAAAGTCACCTTAAGCACCTTCTAAACACCATTTTGCATCGTCTCATTCTCTTTAAAGTAACCTTAAGCACCTTCTAAACACCATTTTGCATCGTCTCATTCTCTTTAAAGTCACCTTAAGCACCTTCTAAACACCATTTTGCATCGTCTCATTCTCTTTAAAGTCACTTTAAGCACCTTCTAAACACCATTTTGCATCGTCTCATTCTCTTTAAAGTAACCTTAAGCACCTTCTAAACACCATTTTGCATCGTCTCATTCTCTTTAAAGTCACTTTAAGCACCTTCTAAACACCATTTTGCATCGTCTCATTCTCTTTAAAGTCACCTTAAGCACCTTCTGAACACCATTTTGCATCGTCTCATTCTCTTTAAAGTCACTTTAAGCACCTTCTAAACCTCATTTTGCATCGTCTCATTCTCTTTAAAGTCACTTTAAGCACCTTCTAAACACCATTTTGCATCGTCTCATTCTCTTTAAAGTCACCTTAAGCACCTTCTAAACCTCATTTTGCATCGTCTCATTCTCTTTAAAGTAACCTTAAGCACCTTCTAAACACCATTTTGCATCGTCTCATTCTCTTTAAAGTAACCTTAAGCACCTTCTAAACACCATTTTGCATCGTCTCATTCTCTTTAAAGTCACTTTAAGCACCTTCTAAACCTCATTTTGCATCGTCTCATTCTCTTTAAAGTCACTTTAAGCACCTTCTAAACCTCATTTTGCATCGTCTCATTCTCTTTAAAGTCACCTTAAGCACCTTCTAAACACCATTTTGCATCGTCTCATTCTCTTTAAAGTCACTTTAAGCACCTTCTAAACACCATTTTGCATCGTCTCATTCTCTTTAAAGTCACTTTAAGCACCTTCTAAACACCATTTTGCATCGTCTCATTCTCTTTAAAGTCACCTTAAGCACCTTCTAAACACCATTTTGCATCGTCTCATTCTCTTTAAAGTCACTTTAAGCACCTTCTAAACCTCATTTTGCATCGTCTCATTCTCTTTAAAGTCACCTTAAGCACCTTCTAAACCTCATTTTGCATCGTCTCATTCTCTTTAAAGTAACCTTAAGCACCTTCTAAACCTCATTTTGCATCGTCTCATTCTCTTTAAAGTCACCTTAAGCACCTTCTAAACCTCATTTTGCATCGTCTCATTCTCTTTAAAGTCACCTTAAGCACCTTCTAAACACCCTTTTGCATCGTCTCATTCTCTTTAAAGTAACCTTAAGCACCTTCTAAACACCATTTTGCATCGTCTCATTCTCTTTAAAGTCACTTTAAGCACCTTCTAAACACCATTTTGCATCGTCTCATTCTCTTTAAAGTCACTTTAAGCACCTTCTAAACCTCATTTTGCATCGTCTCATTCTCTTTAAAGTCACCTTAAGCACCTTCTAAACCTCATTTGCATCGTCTCATTCTCTTTAAAGTCACTTTAAGCACCTTCTAAACACCATTTTGCATCGTCTCATTCTCTTTAAAGTCACCTTAAGCACCTTCTAAACACCATTTTGCATCGTCTCATTCTCTTTAAAGTAACCTTAAGCACCTTCTAAACACCATTTTGCATCGTCTCATTCTCTTTAAAGTCACTTTAAGCACCTTCTAAACACCATTTTGCATCGTCTCATTCTCTTTAAAGTCACCTTAAGCACCTTCTAAACACCATTTTGCATCGTCTCATTCTCTTTAAAGTCACTTTAAGCACCTTCTAAACACCCTTTTGCATCGTCTCATTCTCTTTAAAGTCACTTTAAGCACCTTCTAAACACCATTTTGCATCGTCTCATTCTCTTTAAAGTCACCTTAAGCACCTTCTAAACCTCATTTTGCATCGTCTCATTCTCTTTAAAGTCACTTTAAGCACCTTCTAAACCTCATTTTGCATCGTCTCATTCTCTTTAAAGTCACTTTAAGCACCTTCTAAACCTCATTTTGCATCGTCTCATTCTCTTTAAAGTCACCTTAAGCACCTTCTAAACCTCATTTTGCATCGTCTCATTCTCTTTAAAGTCACTTTAAGCACCTTCTAAACCTCATTTTGCATCGTCTCATTCTCTTTAAAGTCACCTTAAGCACCTTCTAAACACCATTTTGCATCGTCTCATTCTCTTTAAAGTCACTTTAAGCACCTTCTAAACACCCTTTTGCATCGTCTCATTCTCTTTAAAGTCACTTTAAGCACCTTCTAAACCTCATTTTGCATCGTCTCATTCTCTTTAAAGTCACTTTAAGCACCTTCTAAACCTCATTTTGCATCGTCTCATTCTCTTTAAAGTCACCTTAAGCACCTTCTAAACACCATTTTGCATCGTCTCATTCTCTTTAAAGTCACTTTAAGCACCTTCTAAACCTCATTTTGCATCGTCTCATTCTCTTTAAAGTCACCTTAAGCACCTTCTAAACACCATTTTGCATCGTCTCATTCTCTTTAAAGTAACCTTAAGCACCTTCCAAACACCATTTTGCATCGTCTCATTCTCTTTAAAGTCACCTTAAGCACCTTCTAAACACCATTTTGCATCGTCTCATTCTCTTTAAAGTCACTTTAAGCACCTTCTAAACCTCATTTTGCATCGTCTCATTCTCTTTAAAGTCACTTTAAGCACCTTCTAAACCTCATTTTGCATCGTCTCATTCTCTTTAAAGTCACCTTAAGCACCTTCTAAACCTCATTTTGCATCGTCTCATTCTCTTTAAAGTCACTTTAAGCACCTTCTAAACCTCATTTTGCATCGTCTCATTCTCTTTAAAGTCACCTTAAGCACCTTCTAAACACCATTTTGCATCGTCTCATTCTCTTTAAAGTCACTTTAAGCACCTTCTAAACCTCATTTTGCATCGTCTCATTCTCTTTAAAGTCACCTTAAGCACCTTCTAAACACCATTTTGCATCGTCTCATTCTCTTTAAAGTCACCTTAAGCACCTTCTAAACCTCATTTTGCATCGTCTCATTCTCTTTAAAGTCACCTTAAGCACCTTCTAAACACCATTTTGCATCGTCTCATTCTCTTTAAAGTCACTTTAAGCACCTTCTAAACCTCATTTTGCATCGTCTCATTCTCTTTAAAGTCACCTTAAGTACCTTCTAAACACCATTTTGCATCGTCTCATTCTCTTTAAAGTAACCTTAAGCACCTTCTAAACACCATTTTGCATCGTCTCATTCTCTTTAAAGTCACTTTAAGCACCTTCTAAACCTCATTTTGCATCGTCTCATTCTCTTTAAAGTCACTTTAAGCACCTTCTAAACACCATTTTGCATCGTCTCATTCTCTTTAAAGTAACCCTAAGCACCTTCTAAACACCATTTTGCATCGTCTCATTCTCTTTAAAGTCACTTTAAGCACCTTCTAAACCTCATTTTGCATCGTCTCATTCTCTTTAAAGTCACCTTAAGCACCTTCTAAACACCATTTTGCATCGTCTCATTCTCTTTAAAGTAACCCTAAGCACCTTCTAAACACCATTTTGCATCGTCTCATTCTCTTTAAAGTAACCTTAAGCACCTTCTAAACACCATTTTGCATCGTCTCATTCTCTTTAAAGTCACCTTAAGCACCTTCTAAACACCATTTTGCATCGTCTCATTCTCTTTAAAGTCACCTTAAGCACCTTCTAAACACCATTTTGCATCGTCTCATTCTCTTTAAAGTCACTTTAAGCACCTTCTAAACCTCATTTTGCATCGTCTCATTCTCTTTAAAGTAACCTTAAGCACCTTCTAAACCTCATTTTGCATCGTCTCATTCTCTTTAAAGTCACCTTAAGCACCTTCTAAACCTCATTTTGCATCGTCTCATTCTCTTTAAAGTAACCTTAAGCACCTTCTAAACACCATTTTGCATCGTCTCATTCTCTTTAAAGTCACCTTAAGCACCTTCTAAACACCATTTTGCATCGTCTCATTCTCTTTAAAGTCACTTTAAGCACCTTCTAAACCTCATTTTGCATCGTCTCATGCTCTTTAAAGTCACCTTAAGCACCTTCTAAACACCATTTTGCATCGTCTCATTCTCTTTAAAGTCACTTTAAGCACCTTCTAAACCTCATTTTGCATCGTCTCATTCTCTTTAAAGTCACTTTAAGCACCTTCTAAACCTCATTTTGCATCGTCTCATTCTCTTTAAAGTCACCTTAAGCACCTTCTAAACACCATTTTGCATCGTCTCATTCTCTTTAAAGTCACCTTAAGCACCTTCTAAACACCATTTTGCATCATCTCATTCTCTTTAAAGTCACTTTAAGCACCTTCTAAACACCATTTTGCATCGTCTCATTCTCTTTAAAGTCACCTTAAGCACCTTCTAAACCTCATTTTGCATCGTCTCATTCTCTTTAAAGTCACCTTAAGCACCTTCTAAACCTCATTTTGCATCGTCTCATTCTCTTTAAAGTCACCTTAAGCACCTTCTAAACACCATTTTGCATCGTCTCATTCTCTTTAAAGTAACCTTAAGCACCTTCTAAACACCATTTTGCATCGTCTCATTCTCTTTAAAGTCACTTTAAGCACCTTCTAAACACCCTTTTGCATCGTCTCATTCTCTTTAAAGTCACTTTAAGCACCTTCTAAACCTCATTTTGCATCGTCTCATTCTCTTTAAAGTCACCTTAAGCACCTTCTAAACACCATTTTGCATCGTCTCATTCTCTTTAAAGTCACCTTAAGCACCTTCTAAACACCATTTTGCATCGTCTCATTCTCTTTAAAGTCACTTTAAGCACCTTCTAAACACCATTTTGCATCGTCTCATTCTCTTTAAAGTCACTTTAAGCACCTTCTAAACCTCATTTTGCATCGTCTCATTCTCTTTAAAGTCACCTTAAGCACCTTCTAAACACCATTTTGCATCGTCTCATTCTCTTTAAAGTCACCTTAAGCACCTTCTAAACACCATTTTGCATCGTCTCATTCTCTTTAAAGTCACTTTAAGCACCTTCTAAACCTCATTTTGCATCGTCTCATTCTCTTTAAAGTCACCTTAAGCACCTTCTAAACACCATTTTGCATCGTCTCATTCTCTTTAAAGTAACCTTAAGCACCTTCTAAACACCATTTTGCATCGTCTCATTCTCTTTAAAGTCACCTTAAGCACCTTCTAAACACCATTTTGCATCGTCTCATTCTCTTTAAAGTCACCTTAAGCACCTTCTAAACCTCATTTTGCATCGTCTCATTCTCTTTAAAGTCACCTTAAGCACCTTCTAAACACCATTTTGCATCGTCTCATTCTCTTTAAAGTCACCTTAAGCACCTTCTAAACCTCATTTTGCATCGTCTCATTCTCTTTAAAGTCACCTTAAGCACCTTCTAAACACCATTTTGCATCGTCTCATTCTCTTTAAAGTCACCTTAAGCACCTTCTAAACACCATTTTGCATCGTCTCATTCTCTTTAAAGTCACTTTAAGCACCTTCTAAACACCATTTTGGATCGTCTCATTCTCTTTAAAGTCACTTTAAGCACCTTCTAAACCTCATTTTGCATCGTCTCATTCTCTTTAAAGTCACCTTAAGCACCTTCTAAACACCATTTTGCATCGTCTCATTCTCTTTAAAGTCACCTTAAGCACCTTCTAAACACCATTTTGCATCGTCTCATTCTCTTTAAAGTCACTTTAAGCACCTTCTAAACCTCATTTTGCATCGTCTCATTCTCTTTAAAGTCACCTTAAGCACCTTCTAAACACCATTTTGCATCGTCTCATTCTCTTTAAATTCACTTTAAGCACCTTCTAAACCTCATTTTGCATCGTCTCATTCTCTTTAAAGTCACCTTAAGCACCTTCTAAACACCATTTTGCATCGTCTCATTCTCTTTAAAGTCACCTTAAGCACCTTCTAAACCTCATTTTGCATCGTCTCATTCTCTTTAAAGTCACCTTAAGCACCTTCTAAACACCATTTTGCATCGTCTCATTCTCTTTAAAGTCACCTTAAGCACCTTCTAAACACCATTTTGCATCGTCTCATTCTCTTTAAAGTAACCTTAAGCACCTTCTAAACACCATTTTGCATCGTCTCATTCTCTTTAAAGTCACCTTAAGCACCTTCTAAACACCATTTTGCATCGTCTCATTCTCTTTAAAGTCACCTTAAGCACCTTCTAAACACCATTTTGCATCGTCTCATTCTCTTTAAAGTCACCTTAAGCACCTTCTAAACACCATTTTGCATCGTCTCATTCTCTTTAAAGTCACCTTAAGCACCTTCTAAACACCATTTTGCATCGTCTCATTCTCTTTAAAGTCACTTTAAGCACCTTCTAAACACCATTTTGCATCGTCTCATTCTCTTTAAAGTCACCTTAAGCACCTTCTAAACCTCATTTTGCATCGTCTCATTCTCTTTAAAGTCACCTTAAGCACCTTCTAAACACCATTTTGCATCGTCTCATTCTCTTTAAAGTCACCTTAAGCACCTTCTAAACCTCATTTTGCATCGTCTCATTCTCTTTAAAGTCACTTTAAGCACCTTCTAAACACCATTTTGCATCGTCTCATTCTCTTTAAAGTCACTTTAAGCACCTTCTAAACCTCATTTTGCATCGTCTCATTCTCTTTAAAGTCACCTTAAGCACCTTCTAAACACCATTTTGCATCGTCTCATTCTCTTTTAAGTCACCTTAAGCACCTTCTAAACCTCATTTTGCATCGTTTAATTCTCTTTAAAGTCACCTTAAGCACCTTCTAAACACCATTTTGCATCGTCTCATTCTCTTTAAAGTCACCTTAAGCACCTTCTAAACACCATTTTGCATCGTCTCATTCTCTTTAAAGTAACCTTAAGCACCTTCTAAACACCATTTTGCATCGTCTCATTCTCTTTAAAGTCACCTTAAGCACCTTCTAAACACCATTTTGCATCGTCTCATTCTCTTTAAAGTCACCTTAAGCACCTTTTAAACCTCATTTTGCATCGTCTCATTCTCTTTAAAGTCACCTTAAGCACCTTCTAAACCTCATTTTGCATCGTCTCATTCTCTTTAAAGTCACTTTAAGCACCTTCTAAACCTCATTTTGCATCGTCTCATTCTCTTTAAAGTCACCTTAAGCACCTTCTAAACACCATTTTGCATCGTCTCATTCTCTTTAAAGTAACCTTAAGCACCTTCTAAACACCATTTTGCATCGTCTCATTCTCTTTAAAGTCACCTTAAGCACCTTCTAAACACCATTTTGCATCGTCTCATTCTCTTTAAAGTCACCTTAAGCACCTTTTAAACCTCATTTTGCATCGTCTCATTCTCTTTAAAGTCACCTTAAGCACCTTCTAAACCTCATTTTGCATCGTCTCATTCTCTTTAAAGTCACTTTAAGCACCTTCTAAACCTCATTTTGCATCGTCTCATTCTCTTTAAAGTCACCTTAAGCACCTTCTAAACACCATTTTGCATCGTCTCATTCTCTTTAAAGTCACTTTAAGCACCTTCTAAACCTCATTTTGCATCGTCTCATTCTCTTTAAAGTCACTTTAAGCACCTTCTAAACCTCATTTTGCATCGTCTCATTCTCTTTAAAGTAACCTTAAGCACCTTCTAAACACCATTTTGCATCGTCTCATTCTCTTTAAAGTCACCTTAAGCACCTTCTAAACACCATTTTGCATCGTCTCATTCTCTTTAAAGTCACTTTAAGCACCTTCTAAACACCATTTTGCATCGTCTCATTCTCTTTAAAGTCACTTTAAGCACCTTCTAAACCTCATTTTGCATCGTCTCATTCTCTTTAAAGTCACTTTAAGCACCTTCTAAACACCCTTTTGCATCGTCTCATTCTCTTTAAAGTCACTTTAAGCACCTTCTAAACCTCATTTTGCATCGTCTCATTCTCTTTAAAGTCACCTTAAGCACCTTCTAAACACCATTTTGCATCGTCTCATTCTCTTTAAAGTCACTTTAAGCACCTTCTAAACACCATTTTGCATCGTCTCATTCTCTTTAAAGTCACTTTAAGCACCTTCTAAACCTCATTTTGCATCGTCTCATTCTCTTTAAAGTCACTTTAAGCACCTTCTAAACACCCTTTTGCATCGTCTCATTCTCTTTAAAGTCACTTTAAGCACCTTCTAAACCTCATTTTGCATCGTCTCATTCTCTTTAAAGTCACCTTAAGCACCTTCTAAACACCATTTTGCATCGTCTCATTCTCTTTAAAGTAACCTTAAGCACCTTCTAAACACCATTTTGCATCGTCTCATTCTCTTTAAAGTAACCTTAAGCACCTTCTAAACACCATTTTGCATCGTCTCATTCTCTTTAAAGTCACTTTAAGCACCTTCTAAACCTCATTTTGCATCGTCTCATTCTCTTTAAAGTCACCTTAAGCATCTTCTAAACACCATTTTGCATCGTCTCATTCTCTTTAAAGTCACTTTAAGCACCTTCTAAACACCATTTTGCATCGTCTCATTCTCTTTAAAGTCACCTTAAGCACCTTCTAAACACCATTTTGCATCGTCTCATTCTCTTTAAAGTCACCTTAAGCACCTTCTAAACACCATTTTGCATCGTCTCATTCTCTTTAAAGTCACTTTAAGCACCTTCTAAACCTCATTTTGCATCGTCTCATTCTCTTTAAAGTAACCTTAAGCACCTTCTAAACCTCATTTTGCATCGTCTCATTCTCTTTAAAGTCACCTTAAGCACCTTCTAAACCTCATTTTGCATCGTCTCATTCTCTTTAAAGTAACCTTAAGCACCTTCTAAACACCATTTTGCATCGTCTCATTCTCTTTAAAGTAACCTTAAGCACCTTCTAAACACCATTTTACATCGTCTCATTCTCTTTAAAGTCACCTTAAGCACCTTCTAAACACCATTTTGCATCGTCTCATTCTCTTTAAAGTCACTTTAAGCACCTTCTAAACCTCATTTTGCATCGTCTCATTCTCTTTAAAGTCACCTTAAGCACCTTCTAAACACCATTTTGCATCGTCTCATTCTCTTTAAAGTAACCTTAAGCACCTTCTAAACACCATTTTGCATCGTCTCATTCTCTTTAAAGTCACTTTAAGCACCTTCTAAACCTCATTTTGCATCGTCTCATTCTCTTTAAAGTCACTTTAAGCACCTTCTAAACACCATTTTGCATCGTCTCATTCTCTTTAAAGTAACCCTAAGCACCTTCTAAACACCATTTTGCATCGTCTCATTCTCTTTAAAGTCACTTTAAGCACCTTCTAAACCTCATTTTGCATCGTCTCATTCTCTTTAAAGTCACCTTAAGCACCTTCTAAACACCATTTTGCATCGTCTCATTCTCTTTAAAGTAACCCTAAGCACCTTCTAAACACCATTTTGCATCGTCTCATTCTCTTTAAAGTAACCTTAAGCACCTTCTAAACACCATTTTGCATCGTCTCATTCTCTTTAAAGTCACCTTAAGCACCTTCTAAACACCATTTTGCATCGTCTCATTCTCTTTAAAGTCACTTTAAGCACCTTCTAAACCTCATTTTGCATCGTCTCATTCTCTTTAAAGTCACTTTAAGCACCTTCTAAACCTCATTTTGCATCGTCTCATTCTCTTTAAAGTCACCTTAAGCACCTTCTAAACACCATTTTGCATCGTCTCATTCTCTTTAAAGTCACCTTAAGCACCTTCTAAACACCATTTTGCATCGTCTCATTCTCTTTAAAGTCACCTTAAGCACCTTCTAAACACCATTTTGCATCGTCTCATTCTCTTTAAAGTCACCTTAAGCACCTTCTAAACCTCATTTTGCATCGTCTCATTCTCTTTAAAAATACTTTAAGCACCTTCTAAACACCATTTTGCATCGTCTCATTCTCTTTAAAGTCACCTTAAGCACCTTCTAAACACCATTTTGCATCGTCTCATTCTCTTTAAAGTCACCTTAAGCACCTTCTAAACACCATTTTGCATCGTCTCATTCTCTTTAAAGTCACCTTAAGCACCTTCTAAACACCATTTTGCATCGTCTCATTCTCTTTAAAGTCACTTTAAGCACCTTCTAAACACCATTTTGCATCGTCTCATTCTCTTTAAAGTCACTTTAAGCACCTTCTAAACCTCATTTTGCATCGTCTCATTCTCTTTAAAGTCACCTTAAGCACCTTCTAAACCTCATTTTGCATCGTCTCATTCTCTTTAAAGTCACCTTAAGCACCTTCTAAACACCATTTTGCATCGTCTCATTCTCTTTAAAGTAACCTTAAGCACCTTCTAAACACCATTTTGCATCGTCTCATTCTCTTTAAAGTCACTTTAAGCACCTTCTAAACCTCATTTTGCATCGTCTCATTCTCTTTAAAGTCACCTTAAGCACCTTCTAAACACCATTTTGCATCGTCTCATTCTCTTTAAAGTCACCTTAAGCACCTTCTAAACACCATTTTGCATCGTCTCATTCTCTTTAAAGTCACTTTAAGCACCTTCTAAACCTCATTTTGCATCGTCTCATTCTCTTTAAAGTCACCTTAAGCACCTTCTAAACCTCATTTTGCATCGTCTCATTCTCTTTAAAGTCACCTTAAGCACCTTCTAAACACCATTTTGCATCGTCTCATTCTCTTTAAAGTCACCTTAAGCACCTTCTAAACACCATTTTGCATCGTCTCATTCTCTTTAAAGTCACCTTAAGCACCTTCTAAACACCATTTTGCATCGTCTCATTCTCTTTAAAGTCACCTTAAGCACCTTCTAAACCTCATTTTGCATCGTCTCATTCTCTTTAAAAATACTTTAAGCACCTTCTAAACACCATTTTGCATCGTCTCATTCTCTTTAAAGTCACTTTAAGCACCTTCTAAACCTCATTTTGCATCGTCTCATTCTCTTTAAAGTCACTTTAAGCACCTTCTAAACCTCATTTTGCATCGTCTCATTCTCTTTAAAGTCACCTTAAGCACCTTCTAAACACCATTTTGCATCGTCTCATTCTCTTTAAAGTCACCTTAAGCACCTTCTAAACACCATTTTGCATCGTCTCATTCTCTTTAAAGTCACTTTAAGCACCTTCTAAACACCATTTTGCATCGTCTCATTCTCTTTAAAGTCACTTTAAGCACCTTCTAAACCTCATTTTGCATCGTCTCATTCTCTTTAAAGTCACCTTAAGCACCTTCTAAACCTCATTTTGCATCGTCTCATTCTCTTTAAAGTCACCTTAAGCACCTTCTAAACACCATTTTGCATCGTCTCATTCTCTTTAAAGTAACCTTAAGCACCTTCTAAACACCATTTTGCATCGTCTCATTCTCTTTAAAGTCACTTTAAGCACCTTCTAAACACCCTTTTGCATCGTCTCATTCTCTTTAAAGTCACTTTAAGCACCTTCTAAACCTCATTTTGCATCGTCTCATTCTCTTTAAAGTCACCTTAAGCACCTTCTAAACACCATTTTGCATCGTCTCATTCTCTTTAAAGTCACCTTAAGCACCTTCTAAACACCATTTTGCATCGTCTCATTCTCTTTAAAGTCACTTTAAGCACCTTCTAAACACCATTTTGCATCGTCTCATTCTCTTTAAAGTCACTTTAAGCACCTTCTAAACCTCATTTTGCATCGTCTCATTCTCTTTAAAGTCACCTTAAGCACCTTCTAAACACCATTTTGCATCGTCTCATTCTCTTTAAAGTCACCTTAAGCACCTTCTAAACACCATTTTGCATCGTCTCATTCTCTTTAAAGTCACTTTAAGCACCTTCTAAACCTCATTTTGCATCGTCTCATTCTCTTTAAAGTCACCTTAAGCACCTTCTAAACACCATTTTGCATCGTCTCATTCTCTTTAAAGTAACCTTAAGCACCTTCTAAACACCATTTTGCATCGTCTCATTCTCTTTAAAGTCACCTTAAGCACCTTCTAAACACCATTTTGCATCGTCTCATTCTCTTTAAAGTCACCTTAAGCACCTTCTAAACCTCATTTTGCATCGTCTCATTCTCTTTAAAGTCACTTTAAGCACCTTCTAAACACCATTTTGCATCGTCTCATTCTCTTTAAAGTCACTTTAAGCACCTTCTAAACCTCATTTTGCATCGTCTCATTCTCTTTAAAGTCACCTTAAGCACCTTCTAAACACCATTTTGCATCGTCTCATTCTCTTTAAAGTCACCTTAAGCACCTTCTAAACCTCATTTTGCATCGTCTCATTCTCTTTAAAGTCACCTTAAGCACCTTCTAAACACCATTTTGCATCGTCTCATTCTCTTTAAAGTCACCTTAAGCACCTTCTAAACACCATTTTGCATCGTCTCATTCTCTTTAAAGTAACCTTAAGCACCTTCTAAACACCATTTTGCATCGTCTCATTATCTTTAAAGTCACCTTAAGCACCTTCTAAACACCATTTTGCATCGTCTCATTCTCTTTAAAGTCACCTTAAGCACCTTCTAAACACCATTTTGCATCGTCTCATTCTCTTTAAAGTCACCTTAAGCACCTTCTAAACACCATTTTGCATCGTCTCATTCTCTTTAAAGTCACCTTAAGCACCTTCTAAACACCATTTTGCATCGTCTCATTCTCTTTAAAGTCACTTTAAGCACCTTCTAAACACCATTTTGCATCGTCTCATTCTCTTTAAAGTCACCTTAAGCACCTTCTAAACCTCATTTTGCATCGTCTCATTCTCTTTAAAGTCACCTTAAGCACCTTCTAAACACCATTTTGCATCGTCTCATTCTCTTTAAAGTCACCTTAAGCACCTTCTAAACCTCATTTTGCATCGTCTCATTCTCTTTAAAGTCACTTTAAGCACCTTCTAAACACCATTTTGCATCGTCTCATTCTCTTTAAAGTCACTTTAAGCACCTTCTAAACCTCATTTTGCATCGTCTCATTCTCTTTAAAGTCACCTTAAGCACCTTCTAAACACCATTTTGCATCGTCTCATTCTCTTTAAAGTCACCTTAAGCACCTTCTAAACCTCATTTTGCATCGTTTAATTCTCTTTAAAGTCACCTTAAGCACCTTCTAAACACCATTTTGCATCGTCTCATTCTCTTTAAAGTCACCTTAAGCACCTTCTAAACACCATTTTGCATCGTCTCATTCTCTTTAAAGTAACCTTAAGCACCTTCTAAACACCATTTTGCATCGTCTCATTCTCTTTAAAGTCACCTTAAGCACCTTCTAAACACCATTTTGCATCGTCTCATTCTCTTTAAAGTCACCTTAAGCACCTTTTAAACCTCATTTTGCATCGTCTCATTCTCTTTAAAGTCACCTTAAGCACCTTCTAAACCTCATTTTGCATCGTCTCATTCTCTTTAAAGTCACTTTAAGCACCTTCTAAACCTCATTTTGCATCGTCTCATTCTCTTTAAAGTCACCTTAAGCACCTTCTAAACACCATTTTGCATCGTCTCATTCTCTTTAAAGTCACTTTAAGCTCCTTCTAAACCTCATTTTGCATCGTCTCATTCTCTTTAAAGTCACTTTAAGCACCTTCTAAACCTCATTTTGCATCGTCTCATTCTCTTTAAAGTAACCTTAAGCACCTTCTAAACACCATTTTGCATCGTCTCATTCTCTTTAAAGTCACCTTAAGCACCTTCTAAACACCATTTTGCATCGTCTCATTCTCTTTAAAGTCACTTTAAGCACCTTCTAAACACCATTTTGCATCGTCTCATTCTCTTTAAAGTCACTTTAAGCACCTTCTAAACCTCATTTTGCATCGTCTCATTCTCTTTAAAGTCACTTTAAGCACCTTCTAAACACCCTTTTGCATCGTCTCATTCTCTTTAAAGTCACTTTAAGCACCTTCTAAACCTCATTTTGCATCGTCTCATTCTCTTTAAAGTCACCTTAAGCACCTTCTAAACACCATTTTGCATCGTCTCATTCTCTTTAAAGTCACTTTAAGCACCTTCTAAACACCATTTTGCATCGTCTCATTCTCTTTAAAGTCACTTTAAGCACCTTCTAAACCTCATTTTGCATCGTCTCATTCTCTTTAAAGTCACTTTAAGCACCTTCTAAACACCATTTTGCATCGTCTCATTCTCTTTAAAGTCACTTTAAGCACCTTCTAAACCTCATTTTGCATCGTCTCATTCTCTTTAAAGTCACCTTAAGCACCTTCTAAACACCATTTTGCATCGTCTCATTCTCTTTAAAGTAACCTTAAGCACCTTCTAAACACCATTTTGCATCGTCTCATTCTCTTTAAAGTCACCTTAAGCACCTTCTAAACACCATTTTGCATCGTCTCATTCTCTTTAAAGTCACTTTAAGCACCTTCTAAACCTCATTTTGCATCGTCTCATTCTCTTTAAAGTCACCTTAAGCACCTTCTAAACACCATTTTGCATCGTCTCATTCTCTTTAAAGTCACTTTAAGCACCTTCTAAACACCATTTTGCATCGTCTCATTCTCTTTAAAGTCACCTTAAGCACCTTCTAAACACCATTTTGCATCGTCTCATTCTCTTTAAAGTCACCTTAAGCACCTTCTAAACACCATTTTGCATCGTCTCATTCTCTTTAAAGTCACTTTAAGCACCTTCTAAACCTCATTTTGCATCGTCTCATTCTCTTTAAAGTAACCTTAAGCACCTTCTAAACCTCATTTTGCATCGTCTCATTCTCTTTAAAGTCACCTTAAGCACCTTCTAAACCTCATTTTGCATCGTCTCATTCTCTTTAAAGTAACCTTAAGCACCTTCTAAACACCATTTTGCATCGTCTCATTCTCTTTAAAGTAACCTTAAGCACCTTCTAAACACCATTTTGCATCGTCTCATTCTCTTTAAAGTCACCTTAAGCACCTTCTAAACACCATTTTGCATCGTCTCATTCTCTTTAAAGTCACTTTAAGCACCTTCTAAACCTCATTTTGCATCGTCTCATTCTCTTTAAAGTCACCTTAAGCACCTTCTAAACACCATTTTGCATCGTCTCATTCTCTTTAAAGTCACCTTAAGCACCTTCTAAACACCATTTTGCATCGTCTCATTCTCTTTAAAGTCACCTTAAGCACCTTCTAAACCTCATTTTGCATCGTCTCATTCTCTTTAAAGTCACTTTAAGCACCTTCTAAACACCATTTTGCATCGTCTCATTCTCTTTAAAGTAACCCTAAGCACCTTCTAAACACCATTTTGCATCGTCTCATTCTCTTTAAAGTCACTTTAAGCACCTTCTAAACCTCATTTTGCATCGTCTCATTCTCTTTAAAGTCACCTTAAGCACCTTCTAAACACCATTTTGCATCGTCTCATTCTCTTTAAAGTAACCCTAAGCACCTTCTAAACACCATTTTGCATCGTCTCATTCTCTTTAAAGTAACCTTAAGCACCTTCTAAACACCATTTTGCATCGTCTCATTCTCTTTAAAGTCACCTTAAGCACCTTCTAAACACCATTATGCATCGTCTCATTCTCTTTAAAGTCACCTTAAGCACCTTCTAAACCTCATTTTGCATCGTCTCATTCTCTTTAAAGTCACTTTAAGCACCTTCTAAACCTCATTTTGCATCGTCTCATTCTCTTTAAAGTCACCTTAAGCACCTTCTAAACACCATTTTGCATCGTCTCATTCTCTTTAAAGTCACCTTAAGCACCTTCTAAACACCATTTTGCATCGTCTCATTCTCTTTAAAGTCACCTTAAGCACCTTCTAAACACCATTTTGCATCGTCTCATTCTCTTTAAAGTCACCTTAAGCACCTTCTAAAACCTCATTTTGCATCGTCTCATTCTCTTTAAAAATACTTTAAGCACCTTCTAAACACCATTTTGCATCGTCTCATTCTCTTTAAAGTCACCTTAAGCACCTTCTAAACACCATTTTGCATCGTCTCATTCTCTTTAAAGTCACCTTAAGCACCTTCTAAACACCATTTTGCATCGTCTCATTCTCTTTAAAGTCACCTTAAGCACCTTCTAAACACCATTTTGCATCGTCTCATTCTCTTTAAAGTCACTTTAAGCACCTTCTAAACACCATTTTGCATCGTCTCATTCTCTTTAAAGTAACCTTAAGCACCTTCTAAACACCATTTTGCATCGTCTCATTCTCTTTAAAGTCACCTTAAGCACCTTCTAAACCTCATTTTGCATCGTCTCATTCTCTTTAAAGTCACCTTAAGCACCTTCTAAACACCATTTTGCATCGTCTCATTCTCTTTAAAGTCACCTTAAGCACCTTCTAAACACCATTTTGCATCGTCTCATTCTCTTTAAAGTAACCTTAAGCACCTTCTAAACACCATTTTGCATCGTCTCATTCTCTTTAAAGTCACTTTAAGCACCTTCTAAACCTCATTTTGCATCGTCTCATTCTCTTTAAAGTCACCTTAAGCACCTTCTAAACACCATTTTGCATCGTCTCATTCTCTTTAAAGTCACCTTAAGCACCTTCTAAACACCATTTTGCATCGTCTCATTCTCTTTAAAGTCACTTTAAGCACCTTCTAAACCTCATTTTCCATCGTCTCATTCTCTTTAAAGTCACCTTAAGCACCTTCTAAACACCATTTTGCATCGTCTCATTCTCTTTAAAGTCACTTTAAGCACCTTCTAAACCTCATTTTGCATCGTCTCATTCTCTTTAAAGTCACTTTAAGCACCTTCTAAACCTCATTTTGCATCGTCGCATTCTCTTTAAAGTCACCTTAAGCACCTTCTAAACACCATTTTGCATCGTCTCATTCTCTTTAAAGTCACTTTAAGCACCTTCTAAACCTCATTTTGCATCGTCTCATTCTCTTTAAAGTCACTTTAAGCACCTTCTAAACACCCTTTTGCATCGTCTCATTCTCTTTAAAGTCACTTTAAGCACCTTCTAAACCTCATTTTGCATCGTCTCATTCTCTTTAAAGTCACCTTAAGCACCTTCTAAACACCATTTTGCATCGTCTCATTCTCTTTAAAGTCACTTTAAGCACCTTCTAAACCTCATTTTGCATCGTCTCATTCTCTTTAAAGTCACTTTAAGCACCTTCTAAACACCCTTTTGCATCGTCTCATTCTCTTTAAAGTCACTTTAAGCACCTTCTAAACCTCATTTTGCATCGTCTCATTCTCTTTAAAGTCACTTTAAGCACCTTCTAAACCTCATTTTGCATCGTCTCATTCTCTTTAAAGTCACCTTAAGCACCTTCTAAACACCATTTTGCATCGTCTCATTCTCTTTAAAGTAACCTTAAGCACCTTCTAAACCTCATTTTGCATCGTCTCATTCTCTTTAAAGTCACCTTAAGCACCTTCTAAACCTCATTTTGCATCTTCTCATTCTCTTTAAAGTCACCTTAAGCACCTTCTAAACCTCATTTTGCATCGTCTCATTCTCTTTAAAGTCACCTTAAGCACCTTCTAAACACCATTTTGCATCGTCTCATTCTCTTTAAAGTCACTTTAAGCACCTTCTAAACCTCATTTTGCATCGTCTCATTCTCTTTAAAGTCACTTTAAGCACCTTCTAAACCTCATTTTGCATCGTCTCATTCTCTTTAAAGTCACCTTAAGCACCTTCTAAACCTCATTTTGCATCGTCTCATTCTCTTTAAAGTCACTTTAAGCACCTTCTAAACACCATTTTGCATCGTCTCATTCTCTTTAAAGTCACTTTAAGCACCTTCTAAACCTCATTTTGCATCGTCTCATTCTCTTTAAAGTCACTTTAAGCACCTTCTAAACACCCTTTTGCATCGTCTCATTCTCTTTAAAGTCACTTTAAGCACCTTCTAAACCTCATTTTGCATCGTCTCATTCTCTTTAAAGTCACTTTAAGCACCTTCTAAACTTCATTTTGCATCGTCTCATTCTCTTTAAAGTCACCTTAAGCACCTTCTAAACACCATTTTGCATCGTCTCATTCTCTTTAAAGTAACCTTAAGCACCTTCTAAACCTCATTTTGCATCGTCTCATTCTCTTTAAAGTCACCTAAAGCACCTTCTAAACACCTTTTTGCATCGTCTCATTCTCTTTAAAGTCACTTTAAGCACCTTCTAAACCTCATTTTGCATCGTCTCATTCTCTTTAAAGTCACTTTAAGCACCTTCTAAACCTCATTTTGCATCGTCTCATTCTCTTTAAAGTCACCTTAAGCACCTTCTAAACACCATTTTGCATCGTCTCATTCTCTTTAAAGTAACCTTAAGCACCTTCTAAACACCATTTTGCATCGTTTCATTCTCTTTAAAGTCACCTTAAGCACCTTCTAAACACCATTTTGCATCGTCTCATTCTCTTTAAAGTCACTTTAAGCACCTTCTAAACCTCATTTTGCATCGTCTCATTCTCTTTAAAGTCACTTTAAGCACCTTCTAAACCTCATTTTGCATCGTCTCATTCTCTTTAAAGTAACCTTAAGCACCTTCTAAACACCATTTTGCATCGTCTCATTCTCTTTAAAGTCACCTTAAGCACCTTCTAAACACCATTTTGCATCGTCTCATTCTCTTTAAAGTCACTTTAAGCACCTTCTAAACACCATTTTGCATCGTCTCATTCTCTTTAAAGTCACCTTAAGCACCTTCTAAACACCATTTTGCATCGTCTCATTCTCTTTAAAGTCACCTTAAGCACCTTCTAAACCTCATTTTGCATCGTCTCATTCTCTTTAAAGTCACCTTAAGCACCTTCTAAACACCATTTTGCATCGTCTCATTCTCTTTAAAGTCACTTTAAGCACCTTCTAAACCTCATTTTGCATCGTCTCATTCTCTTTAAAGTCACCTTAAGCACCTTCTAAACCTCATTTTGCATCGTCTCATTCTCTTTAAAGTCACCCTAAGCACCTTCTAAACACCATTTTGCATCGTCTCATTCTCTTTAAAGTCACTTTAAGCACCTTCTAAACCTCATTTTGCATCGTCTCATTCTCTTTAAAGTCACCTTAAGCACCTTCTAAACACCATTTTGCATCGTCTCATTCTCTTTAAAGTCACCTTAAGCACCTTCTAAACACCATTTTGCATCGTCTCATTCTCTTTAAAGTCACTTTAAGCACCTTCTAAACACCATTTTGCATCGTCTCATTCTCTTTAAAGTCACTTTAAGCACCTTCTAAACCTCATTTTGCATCGTCTCATTCTCTTTAAAGTCACCTTAAGCACCTTCTAAACACCATTTTGCATCGTCTCATTCTCTTTAAAGTCACCTTAAGCACCTTCTAAACACCATTTTGCATCGTCTCATTCTCTTTAAAGTCACCTTAAGCACCTTCTAAACCTCATTTTGCATCGTCTCATTCTCTTTAAAGTCACTTTAAGCACCTTCTAAACCTCATTTTGCATCGTCTCATTCTCTTTAAAGTCACCTTAAGCACCTTCTAAACCTCATTTTGCATCGTCTCATTCTCTTTAAAGTCACTTTAAGCACCTTCTAAACACCATTTTGCATCGTCTCATTCTCTTTAAAGTCACCTTAAGCACCTTCTATACACCATTTTGCATCGTCTCATTCTCTTTAAAGTCACCTTAAGCACCTTCTAAACCTCATTTTGCATCGTCTCATTCTCGTTAAAGTCACCTTAAGCACCTTCTAAACACCATTTTGCATCGTCTCATTCTCTTTAAAGTCACTTTAAGCACCTTCTAAACCTCATTTTGCATCGTCTCATTCTCTTTAAAGTCACCTTAAGCACCTTCTAAACCTCATTTTGCATCGTCTCATTCTCTTTAAAGTCACCTTAAGCACCTTCTAAACACCATTTTGCATCGTCTCATTCTCTTTAAAGTCACTTTAAGCACCTTCTAAACCTCATTTTGCATCGTCTCATTCTCTTTAAAGTCACTTTAAGCACCTTCTAAACACCCTTTTGCATCGTCTCATTCTCTTTAAAGTCACTTTAAGCACCTTCTAAACCTCATTTTGCATCGTCTCATTCTCTTTAAAGTCACTTTAAGCACCTTCTAAACCTCATTTTGCATCGTCTCATTCTCTTTAAAGTCACCTTAAGCACCTTCTAAACACCATTTTGCATCGTCTCATTCTCTTTAAAGTAACCTTAAGCACCTTCTAAACCTCATTTTGCATCGTCTCATTCTCTTTAAAGTCACCTTAAGCACCTTCTAAACACCATTTTGCATCGTCTCATTCTCTTTAAAGTCACTTTAAGCACCTTCTAAACCTCATTTTGCATCGTCTCATTCTCTTTAAAGTCACTTTAAGCACCTTCTAAACCTCATTTTGCATCGTCTCATTCTCTTTAAAGTCACCTTAAGCACCTTCTAAACACCATTTTGCATCGTCTCATTCTCTTTAAAGTCACCTTAAGCACCTTCTAAACACCATTTTGCATCGTCTCATTCTCTTTAAAGTCACCTTAAGCACCTTCTAAACACCATTTTGCATCGTCTCATTCTCTTTAAAGTCACTTTAAGCACCTTCTAAACCTCATTTTGCATCGTCTCATTCTCTTTAAAGTCACTTTAAGCACCTTCTAAACCTCATTTTGCATCGTCTCATTCTCTTTAAAGTCACCTTAAGCACCTTCTAAACACCATTTTGCATCGTCTCATTCTCTTTAAAGTCACCTTAAGCACCTTCTAAACACCATTTTGCATCGTCTCATTCTCTTTAAAGTCACTTTAAGCACCTTCTAAACCTCATTTTGCATCGTCTCTTTCTCTTTAAAGTCACTTTAAGCACCTTCTAAACCTCATTTTGCATCGTCTCATTCTCTTTAAAGTCACCTTAAGCACCTTCTAAACCTCATTTTGCATCGTCTCATTCTCTTTAAAGTCACCTTAAGCACCTTCTAAACACCATTTTGCATCGTCTCATTCTCTTTAAAGTCACTTTAAGCACCTTCTAAACCTCATTTTGCATCGTCTCATTCTCTTTAAAGTCACTTTAAGCACCTTCTAAACACCCTTTTGCATCGTCTCATTCTCTTTAAAGTCACTTTAAGCACCTTCTAAACCTCATTTTGCATCGTCTCATTCTCTTTAAAGTCACTTTAAGCACCTTCTAAACCTCATTTTGCATCGTCTCATTCTCTTTAAAGTCACCTTAAGCACCTTCTAAACACCATTTTGCATCGTCTCATTCTCTTTAAAGTAACCTTAAGCACCTTCTAAACCTCATTTTGCATCGTCTCATTCTCTTTAAAGTCACCTTAAGCACCTTCTAAACACCATTTTGCATCGTCTCATTCTCTTTAAAGTCACTTTAAGCACCTTCTAAACCTCATTTTGCATCGTCTCATTCTCTTTAAAGTCACTTTAAGCACCTTCTAAACCTCATTTTGCATCGTCTCATTCTCTTTAAAGTCACCTTAAGCACCTTCTAAACACCATTTTGCATCGTCTCATTCTCTTTAAAGTAACCTTAAGCACCTTCTAAACACCATTTTGCATCGTCTCATTCTCTTGAAAGTCACCTTAAGCACCTTCTAAACACCATTTTGCATCGTCTCATTCTCTTTAAAGTCACTTTAAGCACCTTCTAAACCTCATTTTGCATCGTCTCATTCTCTTTAAAGTCACTTTAAGCACCTTCTAAACCTCATTTTGCATCGTCTCATTCTCTTTAAAGTAACCTTAAGCACCTTCTAAACACCATTTTGCATCGTCTCATTCTCTTTAAAGTCACCTTAAGCACCTTCTAAACACCATTTTGCATCGTCTCATTCTCTTTAAAGTCACTTTAAGCACCTTCTAAACACCATTTTGCATCGTCTCATTCTCTTTAAAGTCACCTTAAGCACCTTCTAAACACCATTTTGCATCGTCTCATTCTCTTTAAAGTCACCTTAAGCACCTTCTAAACCTCATTTTGCATCGTCTCATTCTCTTTAAAGTCACCTTAAGCACCTTCTAAACACCATTTTGCATCGTCTCATTCTCTTTAAAGTCACTTTAAGCACCTTCTAAACCTCATTTTGCATCGTCTCATTCTCTTTAAAGTCACCTTAAGCACCTTCTAAACCTCATTTTGCATCGTCTCATTCTCTTTAAAGTCACCCTAAGCACCTTCTAACACCATTTTGCATCGTCTCATTCTCTTAAAGTCACTTTAAGCACCTTCTAAACCTCATTTTGCATCGTCATCATTCTCTTTAAAGTAACCTTAAGCACCTTCTAAACACCATTTTGCATCGTCTCATTCTCTTTAAAGTCACTTTAAGACACCTTCTAAACCTCATTTTGCATCGTCTCATTCTCATTCTCTTTAAAGTCACTTTAAGCACCTTCTAAACCTCATTTTGCATCGTCTCATTCTCTTTAAAGTCACTTTAAGCACCTTCTAAACACCATTTTGCATCGTCTCATTCTCTTTAAAGTCACTTTAAGCACCTTCTAAACCTCATTTTGCATCGTCTCATTCTCTTTAAAGTCACCTTAAGCACCTTCTAAACACCATTTTGCATCGTCTCATTCTCTTTAAAGTCACCTTAAGCACCTTCTAAACACCATTTTGCATCGTCTCATTCTCTTTAAAGTCACTTTAAGCACCTTCTAAACACCATTTTGCATCGTCTCATTCTCTTTAAAGTCACTTTAAGCACCTTCTAAACCTCATTTTGCATCGTCTCATTCTCTTTAAAGTCACCTTAAGCACCTCTAAACACCATTTTGCATCGTCTCATTCTCTTTAAAGTCACCTTAAGCACCTTCTAAACACCATTTTGCATCGTCTCATTCTCTTTAAAGTCACCTTAAGCACCTTCTAAACCTCATTTTGCATCGTCTCATTCTCTTTAAAGTAACCTTAAGCACCTTCTAAACACCATTTTGCATCGTCTCATTCTCTTTAAAGTAACCTTAAGCACCTTCTAAACACCATTTTGCATCGTCTCATTCTCTTTAAAGTCACCTTAAGCACCTTCTAAACACCATTTTGCATCGTCTCATTCTCTTTAAAGTCACCTTAAGCACCTTCTAAACACCATTTTGCATCGTCTCATTCTCTTTAAAGTCACTTTAAGCACCTTCTAAACCTCATTTTGCATCGTCTCATTCTCTTTAAAGTCACCCTAAGCACCTTCTAAACACCATTTTGCATCGTCTCATTCTCTTTAAAGTCACTTTAAGCACCTTCTAAACCTCATTTTGCATCGTCTCATTCTCTTTAAAGTAACCTTAAGCACCTTCTAAACACCATTTTGCATCGTCTCATTCTCTTTAAAGTCACTTTAAGCACCTTCTAAACACCATTTTGCATCGTCTCATTCTCTTTAAAGTCACTTTAAGCACCTTCTAAACCTCATTTTGCATCGTCTCATTCTCTTTAAAGTCACTTTAAGCACCTTCTAAACCTCATTTTGCATCGTCTCATTCTCTTTAAAGTCACCTTAAGCACCTTCTAAACACCATTTTGCATCGTCTCATTCTCTTTAAAGTCACCTTAAGCACCTTCTAAACACCATTTTGCATCGTCTCATTCTCTTTAAAGTCACCTTAAGCACCTTCTAAACACCATTTTGCATCGTCTCATTCTCTTTAAAGTCACTTTAAGCACCTTCTAAACCTCATTTTGCATCGTCTCATTCTCTTTAAAGTCACTTTAAGCACCTTCTAAACCTCATTTTGCATCGTCTCATTCTCTTTAAAGTAACCTTAAGCACCTTCTAAACACCATTTTGCATCGTCTCATTCTCTTTAAAGTCACCTTAAGCACCTTCTAAACACCATTTTGCATCGTCTCATTCTCTTTAAAGTCACTTTAAGCACCTTCTAAACCTCATTTTGCATCGTCTCATTCTCTTTAAAGTCACTTTAAGCACCTTCTAAACCTCATTTTGCATCGTCTCATTCTCTTAAAGTCACCTTAAGCACCTTCTAAACCTCATTTTGCATCGTCTCATTCTCTTTAAAGTCACCTTAAGCACCTTCTAAACACCATTTTGCATCGTCTCATTCTCTTTAAAGTCACTTTAAGCACCTTCTAAACCTCATTTTGCATCGTCTCATTCTCTTAAGGTGACTTTAAGCACCTTCTAAACACCCTTTTGCATCGTCTCATTCTCTTTAAAGTCACTTTAAGCACCTTCTAAACCTCATTTTGCATCGTCTCATTCTCTTTAAAGTCACTTTAAGCACCTTCTAAACCTCATTTTGCATCGTCTCATTCTCTTTAAAGTCACCTTAAGCACCTTCTAAACACCATTTTGCATCGTCTCATTCTCTTTAAAGTCACTTTAAGCACCTTCTAAACCTCATTTTGCATCGTCTCATTCTCTTTAAAGTCACTTTAAGCACCTTCTAAACCTCATTTTGCATCGTCTCATTCTCTTTAAAGTCACCTTAAGCACCTTCTAAACACCATTTTGCATCGTCTCATTCTCTTTAAAGTAACCTTAAGCACCTCTAAACACCATTTTGCATCGTCTCATTCTCTTTAAAGTCACCTTAAGCACCTTCTAAACACCATTTTGCATCGTCTCATTCTCTTTAAAGTCACTTTAAGCACCTTCTAAACCTCATTTTGCATCGTCTCATTCTCTTTAAAGTCACTTTAAGCACCTTCTAAAACTCATTTTGCATCGTCTCATTCTCTTTAAAGTAACCTTAAGCACCTTCTAAACACCATTTTGCATCGTCTCATTCTCTTTAAAGTCACCTTAAGCACCTTCTAAACACCATTTTGCATCGTCTCATTCTCTTTAAAGTCACTTTAAGCACCTTCTAAACACCATTTTGCATCGTCTCATTCTCTTTAAAGTCACCTTAAGCACCTTCTAAACACCATTTTGCATCGTCTCATTCTCTTTAAAGTCACCTTAAGCACCTTCTAAACCTCATTTTGCATCGTCTCATTCTCTTTAAAGTCACCTTAAGCACCTTCTAAACACCATTTTGCATCGTCTCATTCTCTTTAAAGTCACTTTAAGCACCTTCTAAACCTCATTTTGCATCGTCTCATTCTCTTTAAAGTCACCTTAAGCACCTTCTAAACCTCATTTTGCATCGTCTCATTCTCTTTAAAGTCACCCTAAGCACCTTCTAAACACCATTTTGCATCGTCTCATTCTCTTTAAAGTCACTTTAAGCACCTTCTAAACCTCATTTTGCATCGTCTCATTCTCTTTAAAGTAACCTTAAGCACCTTCTAAACACCATTTTGCATCGTCTCATTCTCTTTAAAGTCACTTTAAGCACCTTCTAAACCTCATTTTGCATCGTCTCATTCTCTTTAAAGTCACTTTAAGCACCTTCTAAACACCATTTTGCATCGTCTCATTCTCTTTAAAGTCACTTTAAGCACCTTCTAAACACCATTTTGCATCGTCTCATTCTCTTTAAAGTCACTTTAAGCACCTTCTAAACCTCATTTTGCATCGTCTCATTCTCTTTAAAGTCACCTTAAGCACCTTCTAAACACCATTTTGCATCGTCTCATTCTCTTTAAAGTCACCTTAAGCACCTTCTAAACACCATTTTGCATCGTCTCATTCTCTTTAAAGTCACTTTAAGCACCTTCTAAACCTCATTTTGCATCGTCTCATTCTCTTTAAAGTCACTTTAAGCACCTTCTAAACACCATTTTGCATCGTCTCATTCTCTTTAAAGTCACCTTAAGCACCTTCTAAACACCATTTTGCATCGTCTCTATTCTCTCTTTAAAGTCACCTTAAGCACCTTCTAAAACCTCATTTTGCATCGTCTCATTCTCTTTAAAGTCACCTTAAGCACC